>NW_027490111.1:0-292933 GCF_050948175.1 Xylocopa sonorina | reverse complement strand
ATGAGACATAGATAAGGGATGCAATATCTCGTTTTAAGAAGCATTTGGACTCTATTGCTTCGATACGTAGACATCTGCAAACGCTATTTCCTAGCAACGAAGTGTCGCATTTACATTCATTTGAAGTGTAGACGAGGAATACATAACACTTCGCACATCATATTATATCTTACCATGAAACATAGAAATGAGATGCGATATCGCGTTTTAAGAAGCATTAGAACACTATTGCTACGATAGGTAGAAATTTGCAAACGCTATTTCCTTGCAAGGAAGTGTCGCATTTACACTCCTTTGCAGTGTAGACGAGGAATACATAACACATCGCAAATCATATTATATCTTACCATGAAACATGGAAATGAGTTGCGATATCGCGTTTTAAGAATCATAAGAACTCTATTGCTACGATACCTAGACATCTGCAGACGCTATTTCCTTGCAAGGAAGTGTCGCATTTACATTCATTTGAAGTGCAAACGAGGAATACATGACACTTCGCAAATCATATTATATCTTACCATGAAACATAGAAATGAGATGCGATATCGCGTTTTAAGAAGCATTAGAACTCTATTGCTACGATAGGTAGACATTTGCAGACGCTATTTCCTAGCGAGGAAGTGTCGCATTTACATTCATTTGAAGTGTAGACGAGGGATACATGACACTTCGCAAATCATATTATATCTTACCATGAAACATAGATAAGAGATGCAATATCTCTTTTTTAAGAAGCATTTGAACTCTATTGCTTCGATACGTAGACATCTACAAACGCTATTTCCTAGCAAGGAAGTGTCGCATTTACATTGATTTGAAGTGTAGGCGAGGATTACATAACACTTCGCAATGAATATTACATCTTATCATGAAACATAGAAATGAGATGCGATATCTTGTTTTAAGAAGCATTTGAACTCTATTGCTTCGATACGTAGACATCTGCAAACGCTATTTCCTAGCAACGAAGTGTCGCATTTACATTCATTTGAAGTGTTGACGAGGACTACATAACACTTCGCAAATCATATTATATCTTACCATGAAACATAGAAATGAGATGCGATATCGCGTTTTAAGAAGCATTAGAACTCTATTGCTGCGATACCTAGACATCTGCAGACGCTATTTCCTAGCAAGGATGTGTCGCAGTTACATTCATTTGAAGTGTAGACGAGGAATACATAACACTTCGCAAATCATATTACATCTTACCATGAAACATAGAAATGAGATGCGATATCGCGTTTTAAGAAGCAGCAGAAATCAATTGCTACGATACGTAGACATCTGCAAACGCTATTTCCTTGCAAGAAAGTGTCGCATTTACATCCATTTGAAGTGTAGACGACGGATACATAACACTTCGCAAATCATATTATACCTTACCGTGAAACATAGAAATGAGATGCGATATCGCGTTTTAAGAATCATAAGAACTCTATTGCTACGATACGTAGACATCTGCAAACGCTATTTCCTTGCAAGGAAGTGTTGCATTTACATTCATTTGAATCGAAGACGAGGAATGCATAACACTTCGCAATGAATATTATATCTTACCATGAAACATAGAAATGAGATGCGATATCGCGTTTTAAGAAGCATTAGAACTCTATTGCTACGATACGTAGACATCTGTAAACGCTATTTCCTAGGAAGGAAGTGTTGCATTTACATTCATTTGAATCGTAGACGAGGAATGCATAACACTTCGCAATGAATATTATATCTTATCATGAAACATAGATATGAGATGCAAAATCTCGTTTTAAGAAGCATTTGAACTCTATTGCTTCGCGACGTAGACATCTGCAGACGCTATTTCCTAGCAAGGAAGTGTCGCAGTTACATTCATTTGAAGTGTAGACGAGGAATACATAACACTTCGCAGATCATATTACATCTTACCATGAAACATAGAAATGAGATGCGACATCGCGTTTTAAGAAGCAGCAGAAATCAATTGCTACGATACGTAGACATCTACAAACGCTATTTCCTTGCAAGAAAGTGTCGCATTTACATTCATTTGAAGTGTAGACGACGGATACATAACACTTCGCAAATCATATTATACCTTACCATGAAACATAGAAATGAGATGCGATATCGCGTTTTAAGAATCATAAGAACTCTATTGCTACGATACGTAGACATCTGCAAACGCTATTTCCTTGCAAGGAAGTGTCGCATTTACATTCATTTGATGTGTAGACGAGGAATACATAACACTTTGCAAATCATATTATATCTTACCATGAAACATAGAAATGAGATGCGATATCGCGTTTAAAGAAGCATTAGAACTCTATTGCTACGATACGTAGACATCTGCAAACGCTATTTCCTTGGAAGGAAGTGTTGCATTTACATTCATTTGAATCGTAGACGAGGAATGCATAACACTTCGCAATGAATATTATATCTTATCATGAAACATAGTTATGAGATGCGATATCGCGTTTTATGAAGCATTAGAACTCTATTGCTACGATACCTATACATCTGCAGACGCTATTTCCTAGCAAGGAAGTGTCGCATTTACATTCATTTGAAGTGTAGACGAGGAATACATGACACTTCGCAAATCATATCATATCTTACCATGAAACATAGAAATGAGATGCGATATCGCGTTTTAACGAGCATTAGAAATCTATTGCTACGATACGTAGACATCTGCAAACGCTATTTCCTAGCGAGGAAGTGTCGCATTTACATTCATTTGAAGTGTAGACGAGGAATACATAACACTTCGCAAATCATATTATATCTTACCATGAAACATAGAAATGAGATGCGATATCGCGTTTTAAGAAGCATTAGAATTCTATTGCTACGAAACCTAGACATCTGCAGACGCTATTTCCTAGCAAGGATGTGTCGCAGTTACATTCATTTGAAGTGTAGACGAGGAATACATAACACTTCGCAAATCATATTACATCTTACCATGAAACATAGAAATGAGATGCGATATCGCGTTTTAAGAATCATAAGAACTATATTGCTACGATACGCAGACATCTGCAAACGCTATTTCCTTGCAAGGAAGTGTCGCATTTACATTCATTTGTATCGTAGACGAGGCATGCATAACACTTCGCAATGAATATTATATCTTATCATGAAACATATATATGAGATGCAATATCTCGTTTTAAGAAGCATTTGAACACTATTGCTACGATACGTAGACATCTGCAAACGCTATTTCCATGCAGGGAAGTGTCCCATTTACATTCATTTGAAGTGTAGACGAGGAATACATGACACTTCGCAATGAATATTATATCTTATCATGAATCATAGAAGTTAGAGGCGATATCGCGTTTTAAGAATCATAAGAACTCTATTGCTACGATACGTAGACATCTGCAAACGCTATTTCCTTGCAAGGAAGTGTCGTATTTACATTCATTTGAAGCGTCGACGAGGAATACATGACACTTCGCAATTCATATTATATATTACCATGAAACATAGAAATGAGATGCATTATCGCGTTTTAAGAAGCATCAGAAATCCATTGCTACGATACGTAGACATCTGCAAACGCTATTTCCTTGCTAGAAAGTGTCGCATCTACATTCATTTGAAGTGTAGACGAGGAATACATAACACTTTGCAAATCATATTATACCTTACCATGAAACATAGAAATAAGATCCGATATCGCGTTTTAAGAATCATAAGAGCTCTATTGCTACGATACGTAGACATCTGCAAACGCTATTTCCTTGCAGGGAAGTGTCGCATTTACATTAATTTGAAGTGTAGACGAGGAATACATGACACTTCGCAAATCATATTATATCTTACCACGAATCATAGAAGTGAGATGCGATATCGCGTTTTAAGAAGCAGCAGAAATCCATTGCTACGATACGTAGACATCTGCAAACGCTATTTCCTTGCAAGAAAGTGTCGCATTTACATTCATTTGAAGTGTAGACGAGGAATACATAACACTTCGCAAATCATATTATATCTTACCATGAAACTTAGAAATGTGATGCGATATCGCGTTTTAAGAATCATAAGAACTCTATTGCTACGATACGTAGACATCTGCAAACGCTATTTCCTTGCAAGGAAGTGTCGCATTTGCATTCATTTGAAGTGTAGACGAGGAATACATAACACTTCGCAAATCATATTATATCTTACCATGAAACATAGAAATGAGATGCGATATCGCGTTTTAAGAAGCATTAGAACTCTATTGCTACGATACCTAGACATCTGCAGACGCTATTTCCTAGCAAGGATGTGTCGCAGTTACATACATTTGAAGTGTAGACGAGGAATACATAACACTTCGCAAATCATATTACATCTTACCATGAAACATAGAAATGAGATGCGATATCGCGTTTTAAGAATCATAAGAATTATATTGCTACGATACGCAGACATCTGCAAACGCTATTTCCTTGCAAGGAAGTGTCGCATTTACATTCATTTGAATCGTAGACGAGGAATGCATATCACTTCGCATTGAATATTATATCTTATCATGAAGCATAGATATGAGATGCAATATCTCGTTTTAAGAAGCATTTGAACTCTATTGCTACGATACGTAGACATCTGCGAACGCTATTTCCTTGCAAGGGAGTGTCGCATTTACATTCATTTGAAGTGTAGACGAGGAATGCATAACACTTCGCAATGAATATTATATCTTACCATGAAACATAGAAATGAGATGCGATATCGTGTTTTAAGAAGCATGAGAAATCTATTGCTACGATACGTAGATATCTGCAAACGCTATTTCCTTGGAAGGAAGTGTCGCATTTACATTTGAAGTGTAGACGAGGAATATATAACACTTCGCAACGAATATTATATCTTATCATGAAACATAGATATGAGATGCAATATCTCGTTTTAAGACGCATTTGAACTCTATTTCTACGATACCTAGACATCTGCAAACGCTATTTCCTAGCATGGAAGTGTCGCATTTACATTCATTTGAAGTGTAGACGAGGAATACATAACACTTCGCAAATCATATTATATCTTACCATGAAACGTAGAAATGAGATGCGATATCGCGTTTTAAGAAGCATTAGAACTCTATTACTACGATACCTAGACATCTGCAGACGCTATTTTCTACCAAGGAAGTGTAGCATTTACATTCATTTGAAGTGTAGACGAGGAATACATAACACTTCGCAAATCATATTATATCTTACCATGAAACATAGAAATGAGATGCGATGTCGCGTTTTAAGAATCATAAGAACTCTATTGCTACGATACGTAGACATCTGCAAACGCTATTTCCTTGCAAGGAAGTGTCGCATTTACATTCATTTGTATCGTAGACGAGGCATGCATAACACTTCGCAATGAATATTATATCTTATCATGAAACATAGATATGAGATGCAATATCTCGTTTTAAGAAGCATTTGAACTCTATTGCTACTATACGTAGACATCTGCAAACGCTATTTCCTTGCAAGGGAGTGTCGCATTTACATTCATTTGAATCGTAGACGAGGAAAGGATAACACTTCGCAATGAATATTATATCTTACCATGAAACATAGAAATGAGATGCGATATCGCGTTTTAAGAAGCATTAGAACTCTATTGCTACGATACCTATACATCTGCAGACGCTATTTCCTAGCAAGGAAGTGTCGCATTTACATTCATTTGAAGTGTAGACGAGGAATACATGACACTTCGCAAATCATATTATATCTTACCATGAAACATAGAAATGAGATGCGATATCGCGTTTAACGAGCATTAGAAATCTATTGCTACGATACATAGACATCTGCAAACGCTATTTCCTAGCGAGGAAGTGTCGCATTTACATTCATTTGAAGTGTAGACGAGGAATACATAACACTTCGCAAATCATATTATACCTTACCATGAAACATAGAAATGAGATGCGATATCGCGTTTTAAGAAGCAGCAGAAATCCATTGCTACGATACGTAGACATCTGCAAACGCTATTTCCTTGCAAGGAAGTGTCGCATTTACATTCATTTGAAGTGTAGACGAGGAATACATAACACTTCGCAAATCAAATTATACCTTACCATGAAACATAGAAATGAGATGCGATATCGCGTTTTAAGAAGCAGTAGAAATCCATTGCTACGATACGCAGACATCTGCAAACGCTATTTCCTTGCAAGGAAGTGTCGCATTTACATTCATTTGAAGTGTAGACGAGGAATACATAACACTTCGCAAATCATATTATATCTTACCATGAAACATAGAAATAAGATCCGATATCGCGTTTTAAGAATCATAAGAGCTCTATTGCTACGATACGTAGACATCTGCAAACGCTATTTCCTTGCAGGGAAGTGTCGCATTTACATTAATTTGAAGTGTGGACGAGGAATACATGACACTTCGCAAATCATATTATATCTTACCATGAATCATAGAAGTGAGATGCGATATCGCGTTTTAAGCAGCAGCAGAAATCCATTGCTAGGATACGTAGACATCTGCAAACGCTATTTCTCTGCAAGAAAGTGTCGCATTTACATTCATTTGAAGTGTAGACGAGGAATACATAACACTTCGCAAATCATATTATATCTTACCATGAAACATAGAAATAAGATCCGATATCGCGTTTTAAGAATCATAAGAGCTCTATTGCTACGATACGTAGACATCTGCAAACGCTATTTCCTTGCAGGGAAGTGTCGCATTTACATTAATTTGAAGTGTAGACGAGGAATACATGACACTTCGCAAATCATATTATATCTTACCATGAATCATAGAAGTGAGATGCGATATCGCGTTTTAAGAAGCAGCAGAAATCCATTGCTACGATACGTAGACATCTGCAAACGCTATTTCCTTGCAAGAAAGTGTCGCATTTACATTCATTTGAAGTGTAGACGAGGAATACATAACACTTCGCAAATCATATTATATCTTACCATGAAACATAGAAATAAGATCCGATATCGCGTTTTAAGAATCATAAGAGCTCTATTGCTACGATACGTAGACATCTGCAAACGCTATTTCCTTGCAGGGAAGTGTCGCATTTACATTAATTTGAAGTGTAGACGAGGAATACATGACACTTCGCAAATCATATTATATCTTACCATGAATCATAGAAGTGAGATGCGATATCGCGTTTTAAGAAGCAGCAGAAATACATTGCTACGATACGTAGACATCTGCAAACGCTATTTCCTTGCAAGAAAGTGTCGCATTTACAATCATTTGAAGTGTAGACGAGGAATACATGACACTTCGCAAATCATATTATATCTTACCATGAATCATAGTAGTGAGATGCGATATCGCGTTTTAAGAAGCAGCAGAAATCCATTGCTACGATACGTAGACATCTGCAAACGCTATTTCCTTGCAAGAAAGTGTCGCATTTACATTCATTTGAAGTGTAGACGAGGAATACATAACACTTCGCAAATCATATTATATATTACCATGAAACATAGAAATGAGATGCATTATCGCGTTTTAAGAAGCATCAGAAATCCATTGCTACGATACGTAGACATCTGCAAACGCTATTTCCTTGCTAGAAAGTGTCGCATCTACATTCATTTGAAGTGTAGACGAGGAATACATAACACTTGCAAATCATATTATAACTTACCATGAAACATAGAAATAAGATCCGATATCGCGTTTTAAGAATCATAAGAACTATATTGCTACGATACGCAGACATCTGCAAACGCTATTTCCTAGCATGGAAGTGTCTTATTTACGTTCATTTGAAGTGAATACGAGGTATACATGACACTTCGCAATGAATGTTATATCTTCTCATGAAACATAGCAGTGAGATGCGATATCGCGTTTTAAGAATCATTAGAACTCTATTGCTATTATACGTAGACATCTGCAAACTCTATTTCCTAGCAAGGAAATTTCGCACTTACATGCCACTGAAGTGTATACGAGGTATACATGACACTTCGCAATGAATATTATACCTTATCATGAAACATAGAAGAGAGGTGCGGTATCGCGTTCTAGGAAGCATTCAACTCAATTGCTGCGCTACGTAGACATCTGCAAACGCTATTTCCTCGCATGGAAGTGTCGCATTTACATTCTTTTGAAGTGAATACGAGATATACATGACACTTCGCAATGAACATTATATCTTATCATGAAACATAGGAATGAGGTGCTATATCGCGTTTTGAGAAGCATTAGAAATCTATTGCTAATATGCGTAGACATCTGCAAACTCTATTTCCTAGCATGGACATGTGGCACTTACTTTCCACTGAAGTGAATACGAGGTATACATAACATTACACAATGAGTATTATATCTTATTACGAAACATAGAAATGAAATACGACATCTCGTTTTAAGCAGCATTATTACTCTATTGCCGTGATACGTAGACATCTGCAAACAATATTTCCTAGGAAGGAAGTGTCGCATTTACATTCTTGTGAAGTGAAATCGAGGTATACATGACACTTCGCAATGAATATTATATTTTATCATGAAACATAGGAATGAGATGCTATGTCGCGTTTTGAGAAGCATTAGAACTCTATAAGCTACGATACGTTGACATCTGCAAGGCTATTTCCTAGCATGGAAGGGTCGCATTTACATTCTTTTGAAGTGAGTACGAGGTATACATAACACTCCATAATGAATATTATATCTTATCATGAAACATAGCAGTGAGATGCGATATCGCGTTTTAAGAAGCATTAGAACTCTATTGCTACGATACGTAGACATCTGCAAAAGCTATTTCCTAGCATGGAAGTGTCGCACTTACATTCATTTGAAGTGAATACGAGGTATACATGACACTTCGCAATGAATATTATACCTTATCATGAAACATAGAAGGGAGATGCGATATCGCGTTTTAGGAAGCATTAGAACTCTATTGCTGCGATACGTAGACATTCGCAAACGCTATTTCCTAGCATGGAAGTGTCGCATTTACATTCTTTTGAAGTGAATACGAGATATACATGACACTTCGCAATGAATATTATAGCTTATCATGAAACATAGGAATGAGGTGCTATATCGCGTTTGAGAAGCATTAGAACTCTATTGCTATTATACGTAGACATCTGCAAACTCTATTTCCTAGCAAGGAAATTCGCACTTGCATGCCACTGAAGTGTATACGAGCTATACATAACATTACACAATGAATATTATATCTTATTACGAAACATAGAAGTGAAATACGACATCCCGTTTTAAGAAGCATTAGTACTCCATTGCTGTGATACGTACACATCTGCAAACAATATTTCCTAGCAAGGAAGTGTCGCATTACATTCTTTTGAAGTGAATACGAGGTATACATGGCACTTCGCAATGAATATTATACCTTATCATGAAACATAGAAGAGAGGTGCGATATCGCGTTTTAGGAAGCATTAAAACTCTATTGCTGCGATACGTAGACATCTGCAAACGCAATTTCCTAGCATGGAAGTGTCGCATTTACATTCATTTGTATCGTAGACGAGGCATGCATAACACTTCGCAATGAATATTATATCTTATCATGAAACATAGATATGAGATGCAATATCTCGTTTTAAGAAGCATTTGAACTCTATTGCTACTATACGCAGACATCTGCAAACGCTATTTCCTTGCAAGGGAGTGTCGCATTTACATTCATTTGAATCGTAGACGAGGAAAGGATAACACTTCGCAATGAATATTATATCTTACCATGAAACATAGAAATGAGATGCGATATCGCGTTTTAAGAAGCATTAGAACTCTATTGCTACGATACCTATACATCTGCAGACGCTATTTCCTAGCAAGGAAGTGTCGCATTTACATTCATTTGAAGTGTAGACGAGGAATACATGACACTTCGCAAATCATATTATATCTTACCATGAAACATAGAAATGAGATGCGATATCGCGTTTTAACGAGCATTAGAAATCTATTGCTACGATACATAGACATCTGCAAACGCTATTTCCTAGCGAGGAAGTGTCGCATTTACATTCATTTGAAGTGTAGACGAGGAATACATAACACTTCGCAAATCATATTATATCTTACCATGAAACATAGAAATAAGATCCGATATCGCGTTTTAAGAATCATAAGAGCTCTATTGCTACGATACGTAGACATCTGCAAACGCTATTTCCTTGCAGGGAAGTGTCGCATTTACATTAATTTGAAGTGTAGACGAGGAATACATGACACTTCGCAAATCATATTATATCTTACCATGAATCATAGAAGTGAGATGCGATATCGCGTTTTAAGAAGCAGCAGAAATCCATTGCTACGATACGTAGACATCTGCAAACGCTATTTCCTTGCAAGAAAGTGTCGCATTTACATTCATTTGAAGTGTAGACGAGGAATACATAACACTTCGCAAATCATATTATATATTACCATGAAACATAGAAATGAGATGCATTATCGCGTTTTAAGAAGCATCAGAAATCCATTGCTACGATACGTAGACATCTGCAAACGCTATTTCCTTGCTAGAAAGTGTCGCATCTACATTCATTTGAAGTGTAGACGAGGAATACATAACACTTTGCAAATCATATTATAACTTACCATGAAACATAGAAATAAGATCCGATATCGCGTTTTAAGAATCATAAGAACTATATTGCTACGATACGCAGACATCTGCAAACGCTATTTCCTTGCAAGGAAGTGTCGCATTTGCATTCATTTGAAGTGTAGACGCGGAATACATAACACTTCGCAAATCATATTATATCTTACCATGAAACATAGAAATGAGATGCGATATCGCGTTTTAAGAAGCATTAGAACTCTATTGCTACGAAACCTAGACATCTGCAGACGCTATTTCCTAGCAAGGATGTGTCGCAGTTACATTCATTTGAAGTGTAGACGAGGAATACATAACACTTCGCAAATCATATTACATCTTACCATGAAACATAGAAATGAGATGCGATATCGCGTTTTAAGAATCATAAGAACTATATTGCTACGATACGTAGACATCTGCAAACGCTATTTCCTTGCAAAGAAGTGTCGCATTTGCATTCATTTGAAGTGTAGACGAGGAATACATAACACTTCGCAAATCATATTATATCTTAACATGAAACATAGAAATGAGATGCGATATCGCGTTTTAAGAAGCATTAGAACTCTATTGCTACGAAACCTAGACATCTGCAGACGCTATTTCCTAGCAAGGATGTGTCGCAGTTACATTCATTTGAAGTGTAGACGAGGAATACATAACACTTCGCAAATCATATTACATCTTACCATGAAACATAGAAATGAGATGCGATATCGCGTTTTAAGAATCATAAGAACTATATTGCTACGATACGCAGACATCTGCAAACGCTATTTCCTTGCAGGGAAGTGTCGCATTTACATTAATTTGAAGTGTAGACGAGGAATACATGACACTTCGCAAATCATATTATATCTAACCATGAATCATAGAAGTGAGATGCGATATCGCGTTTTAAGAAGCATTTGAACTCTATTGCTACGATACGTAGACATCTGCAAACGCTATTTCCTTGCAAGGGAGTGTCGCATTTACATTCATTTGATGTGTAGACGAGGAATACATAACACTTTGCAAATCATATTATATCTTACCATGAAACACAGAAATGAGATGCGATATCGCGTTTAAAGAAGCATTAGAACTCTATTGCTACGATACGTAGACATCTGCAAACGCTATTTCCTTGGAAGGAAGTGTTGCATTTACATTCATTTGAATCGTAGACGAGGAATGCATAACACTTCGCAATGAATATTATATCTTATCATGAAACATAGATATGAGATGCGATATCGCGTTTTATGAAGCATTAGAACTCTATTGCTACGATACCTATACATCTGCAGACGCTATTTCCTAGCAAGGAAGTGTCGCATTTACATTCATTTGAATTGTAGACGTGGAATACATGACACTTCGCAAATCATATCATATCTTACCATGAAACATAGAAATGAGTTGCGATATCGCGTTTTAACGAGCATTAGAAATCTATTGCTACGATACGTAGACATCTGCAAACGCTATTTCCTAGCGAGGAAGTGTCGCATTTACATTCATTTGAAGTGTAGACGAGGAATACATAACACTTCGCATATCATATTATATCTTACCATGAAACATAGAAATGAGATGCGATATCGTGTTTTAGGAAGCATTAGAACTCTATTCCTACGATACCTAGACATCTGCAGACGCTATTACCTAGCAAGGAAGTGTCGCATTTACATTCATCTGAAGTGTAGACGAGGAATACATAACACTCCGCAAATCATATTATGTCTTACCATGAAACATAGAAATGTGATGCGATATCGCGTTTTAAGAATCATAAGAACTCTATTGCTACGATACGTAGACATCTGCAAACGCTATTTCCTTGCAAAGAAGTGTCGCATTTGCATTCATTTGAAGTGTAGACGAGGAATACATAACACTTCGCAAATCATATTATATCTTACCATGAAACATAGAAATGAGATGCGATATCGCGTTTTAGAAGCATTAGAACTCTATTGCTACGAAACCTAGACATCTGCAGACGCTATTTCCTAGCAAGGATGTGTCGCAGTTACATTCATTTGAAGTGTAGACGAGGAATACATAACACTTCGCATATCATATTATATCTTACCATGAAACATAGAAATGAGATGCGATATCGTGTTTTAGGAAGCATTAGAACTCTATTCCTACGATACCTAGACATCTGCAGACGCTATTACCTAGCAAGGAAGTGTCGCATTTACATTCATCTGAAGTGTAGACGAGCAATACATAACACTCCGCAAATCATATTATGTCTTACCATGAAACATGGAAATGTGATGCGATATCGCGTTTTAAGAATCATAAGAACTCTATTGCTACGATACGTAGACATCTGCAAACGCTATTTCCTTGCAAGGAAGTGTCGCATTTACATTCATTTGTATCGTAGACGAGGCATGCATAACACTTCGCAATGAATATTATATCTTATCATGAAACATAGAAATGAGATGCGATATCGCGTTTTAAGAGCATTAGAACTCTATTGCTACGATACCTATACATCTGCAGACGCTATTTCCTAGCAAGGAAGTGTCGCATTTACATTCATTTGAAGTGTAGACGAGGAATACATGACACTTCGCAAATCATATTATATCTTACCATGAAACATAGAAATGAGATGCGATATCGCGTTTTAACGAGCATTAGAAATCTATTGCTACGATACATAGACATCTGCAAACGCTATTTCCTAGCGAGGAAGTGTCGCATTTACATTCATTTGAAGTGTAGACGAGGAATACATAACACTTCGCAAGTCATATTATACCTTACCATGAAACATAGAAATGAGATGCGATATCGCGTTTTAAGAAGCAGCAGAAATCCATTGCTACGATACGTAGACATCTGCAAACGCTATTTCCTTGCAAGGAAGTGTCGCATTTACATTCATTTGAAGTGTAGACGAGGAATACATAACACTTCGCAAATCATATTATACCTTACCATGAAACACAGAAATGAGATGCGATATCGCGTTTTAACCCTTTTAGCACCGAGCGCCTGAAGCGTGCCTAGGCGAAGAATACCGGGCCAAATTGACGAATTTGTAGAGGATTGCGAAAATGCTCGTAAAAACGAAAGTAGGCGTGATATTTACAAAATTCAAAAAGCAGTATACTGCGAAATGAATGGAGAATAAATTGATATCAATGGTGTTTCGATATTTGTTGAAAATCATAACAATAACATAAATATAAGACATTATAAAAATCGTACAAAGTAATTTCACATTTTCAAAACATAATTGCACATATAAAAAATCATCGTTTGGTCATCGTTTTATATAAATCAGATAGTATAGTGTATAGACACTGCATTTTGCAATAATTTGCAATAAAATAGCGGAAGTCGGATAACAAAACGAAAGGATAACGCTATGATGCACGGCAAGCGTCAGACAGGTCTTACTACACAAATGGATCGTAAATTTTTTTTTTCTTTTTTTTTTTCAAAAAGGTAGCAACAAAACTGATATTATTTCCTGCTTCTAATTATATCTCTATGAAAACGTTGACGGTTTTTGAATACTGACTGCACGTTAGAAGTATCAAGAAAGACTGAAAAAGATTTTAGGTTCGCCGAATCAATGCACGGATGCCACTTGAGTTCTCCGATAATTATTATAAACATCGTAAAGATTGTGATTAGTATATAGAGAATAGTATAGAGAAACTATTTCGTGTCGACGGATATGCAAGGGATATCCCGTGTCCCGTCTCTACCTCACCACGCTCACATATACAAAGCGCTCGGCACTAATCAGTATAAGATATAACAAAAAGTTAAGTGAAATAAACATTTGTTCACTTGCATTGCATCGTATTTGAACCATATTAACATTTTATAAAGTTATTTTGAGACAGAGATCTCTTATGACGAGTATAATAAGGCTCCAACGGAGGCGCAACGATATATCGTCGTTGGTATTTCTGGCAAGTCCACCGAACGACGATATATCGTCGTTCGGTGCTAAAAGGGTTAAGAAGCAGCAGAAATCCATTGCTACGATACGTAGACATTTGCAAACGCTATTTCCTTGCAAGGAAGTGTCGCATTTACATTCATTTGAAGTGTAGACGAGGAATACATAACACTTCGCAAATCATATTATATCTTACCATGAAACATAGAAATGAGATGCGATATCGCGTTTTAAGAATCATAAGAACTCTATTGCTACGATACGTAGACATCTGCAAACGCTATTTCCTTGCAAGGAAGTGTCGCATTTACATTCATTTGATGTGTAGACGAGGAATACATAACACTTTGCAAATCATATTATATCTTACCATGAAACATAGAAATGAGATGCGATATCGCGTTTAAGAAGCATTAGAACTCTATTGCTACGATACGTAGACATCTGTAAACGCTATTTCCTTGGAAGGAAGTGTTGCATTTACATTCATTTGAATCGTAGACGAGGAATGCATAACACTTCGCAATGAATATTATATCTTATCATGAAACATAGATATGAGATGCAAAATCTCGTTTTAAGAAGCATTTGAACTCTATTGCTTCGCGACGTAGACATCTGCAGACGCTATTTCCTAGCAAGAAAGTGTCGCAGTTACATTCATTTGAATTGTAGACGAGGAATACATAACACTTCGCAAATCATATTACATCTTACCATGAAACATAGAAATGAGATGCGACATCGCGTTTAAGAAGCAGCAGAAATCAATTGCTACGATACGTAGACATCTACAAACGCTATTTCCTTGCAAGAAAGTGTCGCATTTACATTCATTTGAAGTGTAGACGACGGATACATAACACTTCGCAAATCATATTATACCTTACCATGAAACATAGAAATGAGATGCGATATCGCGTTTTAAGAATCATAAGAACTCTATTGCTACGATACGTAGACATCTGCAAACGCTATTTCCTTGCAAGGAAGTGTCGCATTTACATTCATTTGATGTGTAGACGAGGAATACATAACACTCCGCAAATCATATTATGTCTTACCATGAAACATAGAAATGTGATGCGATATCGCGTTTTAAGAATCATAAGAACTCTATTGCTACGATACGTAGACATCTGCAAACGCTATTTCCTTGCAAAGAAGTGTCGCATTTGCATTCATTTGAAGTGTAGACGAGGAATACATAACACTTCGCAAATCATATTATATCTTACCATGAAACATAGAAATGAGATGCGATATCGCGTTTTAAGAAGCATTAGAACTCTATTGCTACGAAACCTAAACATCTGCAGACGCTATTTCCTAGCAAGGATGTGTCGCAGTTACATTCATTTGAAGTGTAGACGAGGAATACATAACACTTCGCAAATCATATTACATCTTACCATGAAACATAGAAATGAGATGCGATATCGCGTTTTAAGAATCATAAGAACTATATTGCTACGATACGCAGACATCTGCAAACGCTATTTCCTTGCAAGGAAGTGTCGCATTTACATTCATTTGTATCGTAGACGAGGCATGCATAACACTTCGCAATGAATATTATATCTTATCATGAAACATAGATATGAGATGCAATATCTCGTTTTAAGAAGCATTTGAACTCTATTGCTACGATACGTAGACATCTGCAAACGCTATTTCCATGCAGGGAAGTGTCCCATTTACATTCATTTGAAGTGTAGACGAGGAATACATGACACTTCGCAATGAATATTATATCTTATCATGAATCATAGAAGTGAGAGGCGATATCGCGTTTTAAGAATCATAGGAACTCTATTGCTACGATACGTAGACATCTGCAAACGCTATTTCCATGCAGGGAAGTGTCGCATTTACATTCATTTGAAGTGTAGACGAGGAATACATGACACTTCGCAAATCATATTATATCTTACCATGAAACATAGAAATGAGATCCGATATCGCGTTTTAAGAATCATAAGAACTCTATTGCTACGATACGTAGACATCTGCAAACGCTATTTCCTTGCAAGGATGTGTCGTATTTACATTCATTTGAAGCGTGGACGAGGAATACATGACACTTCGCAAATCATATTATATATTACCATGAAACATAGAAATGAGATGCATTATCGCGTTTTAAGAAGCATCAGAAATCCATTGCTACGATACGTAGACATCTGCAAACGCTATTTCCTTGCTAGAAAGTGTCGCATCTACATTCATTTGAAGTGTAGACGAGGAATACATAACACTTTGCAAATCATATTATACCTTACCATGAAACATAGAATTAAGATCCGATATCGCGTTTTAAGAATCATAAGAGCTCTATTGCTACGATACGTAGACATCTGCAAACGCTATTTCCTTGCAGGGAAGTGTCGCATTTAAATTAATTTGAAGTGTAGACGAGGAATACATGACACTTCGCAAATCATATTATATCTTACCATGAATCATAGAAGTGAGATGCGACATCGCGTTTTAAGAAGCAGCAGAAATCCATTGCTACGATACGTAGACATCTGCAAACGCTATTTCCTTGCAAGAAAGTGTCGCATTTACATTCATTTGAAGTGTAGACGAGGAATACATAACACTTCGCAAATCATATTGTATCTTACCATGAAACATAGAAATGTGATGCGATATCGCGTTTTAAGAATCATAAGAACTCTATTGCTACGATACGTAGACATCTGCAAACGCTATTTCCTTGCAAAGAAGTGTCGCATTTGCATTCATTTGAAGTGTAGACGAGGAATACATAACACTTCGCAAATCATATTATATCTTACCATGAAACATAGAAATGAGATGCGATATCGCGTTTTAAGAAGCATTAGAACTCTATTGCTACGATACCTAGACATCTGCAGACGCTATTTCCTAGCAAGGATGTGTCGCAGTTACATACATTTGAAGTGTAGACTAGGAATACATAACACTTCGCAAATCATATTACATCTTACCATGAAACATAGAAATGAGATGCGATATCGCGTTTTAAGAATCATAAGAATTATATTGCTACGATACGCAGACATCTGCAAACGCTATTTCCTTGCAAGGAAGTGTCGCATTTACATTCATTTGAATCGTAGACGAGGAATGCATATCACTTCGCAATGAATATTATATCTTATCATGAAGCATAGATATGAGATGCAATATCTCGTCTTAAGAAGCATTTGAACTCTATTGCTACGATACTTAGACATCTGCAAACGCTATTTCCTTGCAAGGGAGTGTCGCATTTACATTCATTTGAAGTGTAGACGAGGAATGCATAACACTTCGCAATGAATATTATATCTTACCGAGAAACATAGAAATGAGATGCGATATCGTGTTTTAAGAAGCATGAGAAATCTATTGCTACGATACGTAGATATCTGCAAACGCTATTTCCTTGGAAGGAAGTGTCGCATTTACATTTGAAGTGTAGACGAGGAATATATAACACTTCGCAACGAATATTATATCTTATCATGAAACATAGATATGAGATGCAATATCTCGTTTTAAGACGCATTTGAACTCTATTTCTGCGATACCTAGACATCTGCAAACGCTATTTCCTAGCAAGGAAGTGTCGCATTTACATTCATTTGAAGTGTAGACGAGGAATACATAACACTTCGCAAATCATATTATATCTTACCATGAAACATAGAAATGAGATGCGATATCGCGTTTTAAGAAGCATTAGAACTCTATTGCTACGATACCTAGACATCTGCAGACGCTATTTTCTACCAAGGAAGTGTCGCATTTACATTCATTTGAAGTGTAGACGAGGAATACATAACACTTCGCAAATCATATTATATCTTACCATGAAACATAGAAATGAGATGCGATGTCGCGTTTTAAGAATCATAAGAACTCTATTGCTACGATACGTAGACATCTGCAAACGCTATTTCCTTGCAAGGAAGTGTCGCATTTACATTCATTTGTATCGTAGACGAGGCATGCATAACACTTCGCAATGAATATTATATCTTATCATGAAACATAGATATGAGGTGCAATATCTCGTTTTAAGAAGCATTTGAACTCTATTGCTACTATACGTAGACATCTGCAAACGCTATTTCCTTGCAAGGGAGTGTCGCATTTACATTCATTTGAATCGTAGACGAGGAAAGGATAACACTTCGCAATGAATATTATATCTTACCATGAAACATAGAAATGAGATGCGATATCGCGTTTTAAGAAGCATTAGAACTCTATTGCTACGATACCTATACATCTGCAGACGCTATTTCCTAGCAAGGAAGTGTCGCATTTACATTCATTTGAAGTGTAGACGAGGAATACATGACACTTCGCAAATCATATTATATCTTACCATGAAACATAGAAATGAGATGCGATATCGCGTTTTAAGAATCATAAGAACTCTATTGCTACGATACGTAGACATCTGCAAACGCTATTTCCTTGCAAGGAAGTGTCGCATTTACATTCATTTGATGTGTAGACGAGGAATACATAACACTCCGCAAATCATATTATGTCTTACCATGAAACATAGAAATGTGATGCGATATCGCGTTTTAAGAATCATAAGAACTCTATTGCTACGATACGTAGACATCTGCAAACGCTATTTCCTTGCAAAGAAGTGTCGCATTTGCATTCATTTGAAGTGTAGACGAGGAATACATAACACTTCGCAAATCATATTATATCTTACCATGAAACATAGAAATGAGATGCGATATCGCGTTTTAAGAAGCATTAGAACTCTATTGCTACGAAACCTAAACATCTGCAGACGCTATTTCCTAGCAAGGATGTGTCGCAGTTACATTCATTTGAAGTGTAGACGAGGAATACATAACACTTCGCAAATCATATTACATCTTACCATGAAACATAGAAATGAGATGCGATATCGCGTTTTAAGAATCATAAGAACTATATTGCTACGATACGCAGACATCTGCAAACGCTATTTCCTTGCAAGGAAGTGTCGCATTTACATTCATTTGTATCGTAGACGAGGCATGCATAACACTTCGCAATGAATATTATATCTTATCATGAAACATAGATATGAGATGCAATATCTCGTTTTAAGAAGCATTTGAACTCTATTGCTACGATACGTAGACATCTGCAAACGCTATTTCCATGCAGGGAAGTGTCCCATTTACATTCATTTGAAGTGTAGACGAGGAATACATGACACTTCGCAATGAATATTATATCTTATCATGAATCATAGAAGTGAGAGGCGATATCGCGTTTTAAGAATCATAGGAACTCTATTGCTACGATACGTAGACATCTGCAAACGCTATTTCCATGCAGGGAAGTGTCGCATTTACATTCATTTGAAGTGTAGACGAGGAATACATGACACTTCGCAAATCATATTATATCTTACCATGAAACATAGAAATGAGATCCGATATCGCGTTTTAAGAATCATAAAAACTCTATTGCTACGATACGTAGACATCTGCAAACGCTATTTCCTTGCAAGGATGTGTCGTATTTACATTCATTTGAAGCGTGGACGAGGAATACATGACACTTCGCAAATCATATTATATATTACCATGAAACATAGAAATGAGATGCATTATCGCGTTTTAAGAAGCATCAGAAATCCATTGCTACGATACGTAGACATCTGCAAACGCTATTTCCTTGCTAGAAAGTGTCGCATCTACATTCATTTGAAGTGTAGACGAGGAATACATAACACTTTGCAAATCATATTATACCTTACCATGAAACATAGAATTAAGATCCGATATCGCGTTTTAAGAATCATAAGAGCTCTATTGCTACGATACGTAGACATCTGCAAACGCTATTTCCTTGCAGGGAAGTGTCGCATTTAAATTAATTTGAAGTGTAGACGAGGAATACATGACACTTCGCAAATCATATTATATCTTACCATGAATCATAGAAGTGAGATGCGACATCGCGTTTTAAGAAGCAGCAGAAATCCATTGCTACGATACGTAGACATCTGCAAACGCTATTTCCTTGCAAGAAAGTGTCGCATTTACATTCATTTGAAGTGTAGACGAGGAATACATAACACTTCGCAAATCATATTGTATCTTACCATGAAACATAGAAATGTGATGCGATATCGCGTTTTAAGAATCATAAGAACTCTATTGCTACGATACGTAGACATCTGCAAACGCTATTTCCTTGCAAAGAAGTGTCGCATTTGCATTCATTTGAAGTGTAGACGAGGAATACATAACACTTCGCAAATCATATTATATCTTACCATGAAACATAGAAATGAGATGCGATATCGCGTTTTAAGAAGCATTAGAACTCTATTGCTACGATACCTAGACATCTGCAGACGCTATTTCCTAGCAAGGATGTGTCGCAGTTACATACATTTGAAGTGTAGACTAGGAATACATAACACTTCGCAAATCATATTACATCTTACCATGAAACATAGAAATGAGATGCGATATCGCGTTTTAAGAATCATAAGAATTATATTGCTACGATACGCAGACATCTGCAAACGCTATTTCCTTGCAAGGAAGTGTCGCATTTACATTCATTTGAATCGTAGACGAGGAATGCATATCACTTCGCAATGAATATTATATCTTATCATGAAGCATAGATATGAGATGCAATATCTCGTCTTAAGAAGCATTTGAACTCTATTGCTACGATACTTAGACATCTGCAAACGCTATTTCCTTGCAAGGGAGTGTCGCATTTACATTCATTTGAAGTGTAGACGAGGAATGCATAACACTTCGCAATGAATATTATATCTTACCGAGAAACATAGAAATGAGATGCGATATCGTGTTTTAAGAAGCATGAGAAATCTATTGCTACGATACGTAGATATCTGCAAACGCTATTTCCTTGGAAGGAAGTGTCGCATTTACATTTGAAGTGTAGACGAGGAATATATAACACTTCGCAACGAATATTATATCTTATCATGAAACATAGATATGAGATGCAATATCTCGTTTTAAGACGCATTTGAACTCTATTTCTGCGATACCTAGACATCTGCAAACGCTATTTCCTAGCAAGGAAGTGTCGCATTTACATTCATTTGAAGTGTAGACGAGGAATACATAACACTTCGCAAATCATATTATATCTTACCATGAAACATAGAAATGAGATGCGATATCGCGTTTTAAGAAGCATTAGAACTCTATTGCTACGATACCTAGACATCTGCAGACGCTATTTTCTACCAAGGAAGTGTCGCATTTACATTCATTTGAAGTGTAGACGAGGAATACATAACACTTCGCAAATCATATTATATCTTACCATGAAACATAGAAATGAGATGCGATGTCGCGTTTTAAGAATCATAAGAACTCTATTGCTACGATACGTAGACATCTGCAAACGCTATTTCCTTGCAAGGAAGTGTCGCATTTACATTCATTTGTATCGTAGACGAGGCATGCATAACACTTCGCAATGAATATTATATCTTATCATGAAACATAGATATGAGATGCAATATCTCGTTTTAAGAAGCATTTGAACTCTATTGCTACTATACGTAGACATCTGCAAACGCTATTTCCTTGCAAGGGAGTGTCGCATTTACATTCATTTGAATCGTAGACGAGGAAAGGATAACACTTCGCAATGAATATTATATCTTACCATGAAACATAGAAATGAGATGCGATATCGCGTTTTAAGAAGCATTAGAACTCTATTGCTACGATACCTATACATCTGCAGACGCTATTTCCTAGCAAGGAAGTGTCGCATTTACATTCATTTGAAGTGTAGACGAGGAATACATGACACTTCGCAAATCATATTATATCTTACCATGAAACATAGAAATGAGATGCGATATCGCGTTTTAACGAGCATTAGAAATCTATTGCTACGATACATAGACATCTGCAAACGCTATTTCCTAGCGAGGAAGTGTCGCATTTACATTCATTTGAAGTGTAGACGAGGAATACATAACACTTCGCAAATCATATTATACCTTACCATGAAACATAGAAATGAGATGCGATATCGCGTTTTAAGAAGCAGCAGAAATCCATTGCTACGATACGTAGACATCAGCAAACGCTATTTCCTTGCAAGGAAGTGTCGCATTTACATTCATTTGAAGTGTTGACGAGGAATACATAACACTTCGCAAATCATATTATACCTTACCATGAAACATAGAAATGAGATGCGATATCGCGTTTTAAGAAGCAGTAGAAATCCATTGCTACGATACGTAGACATCTGCAAACGCTATTTCCTTGCAAGGAAGTGTCGCATTTACATTCATTTGAAGTGTAGACGAGGAATACATAACACTTCGCAAATCATATTATATCTTACCATGAAACATAGAAATAAGATCCGATATCGCGTTTTAAGGATCATAAGAGCTCTATTGCTACGATACGTAGACATCTGCAAACGCTATTTCCTTGCAGGGAAGTGTCGCATTTACATTAATTTGAAGTGTAGACGAGGAATACATGACACTTCGCAAATCATATTATATCTTACCATGAATCATAGAAGTGAGATGCGATATCGCGTTTTAAGAAGCAGCAGAAATCCATTGCTACGATACGTAGACATCTGCAAACGCTATTTCCTTGCAAGAAAGTGTCGCATTTACATTCATTTGAAGTGTAGACGAGGAATACATAACACTTCGCAAATCATATTATATCTTACCATGAAACATAGAAATGTGATGCGATATCGCGTTTTAAGAATCATAAGAACTCTATTGCTACGATACGTAGACATCTGCAAACGCTATTTCCTTGCAAAGAAGTGTCGCATTTGCATTCATTTGAAGTGTAGACGAGGAATACATAACACTTCGCAAATCATATTATATCTTACCATGAAACATAGAAATGAGATGCGATATCGCGTTTTAAGAAGCATTAGAACTCTATTGCTACGATACCTAGACATCTGCAGACGCTATTTCCTAGCAAGGATGTGTCGCAGTTACATACATTTGAAGTGTATACGAGGAATACATAACACTTCGCAAATCATATTACATCTTACCATGAAACATAGAAATGAGATGCGATATCGCGTTTTAAGAATCATAAGAATTATATTGCTACGATACGCAGACATCTGCAAACGCTATTTCCTTGCAAGGAAGTGTCGCATTTACATTCATTTGAATCGTAGACGAGGAATGCATATCACTTCGCAATGAATATTATATCTTATCATGAAGCATAGATATGAGATGCGATATCGCGTTTTAAGAATCATAAGAACTCTATTGCTACGATACGTAGACATCTGCAAACGCTATTTCCTTGCAAGGGAGTGTCGCATTTACATTCATTTGAAGTGTAGACGAGGAATGCATAACACTTCGCAATGAGTATTATATCTTACCATGAAACATAGAAATGAGATGCGATATCGTGTTTTAAGAAGCATGAGAAATCTATTGCTACGATACGTAGATATCTGCAAACGCTATTTCCTTGGAAGGAAGTGTCGCATTTACATTTGAAGTGTAGACGAGGAATATATAACACTTCGCAACGAATATTATATCTTATCATGAAACATAGATATGAGATGCAATATCTCGTTTTAAGACGCATTTGAACTCTATTTCTACGATACCTAGACATCTGCAAACGCTATTTCCTAGCAAGGAAGTGTCGCATTTACATTCATTTGAAGTGTAGACGAGGAATACATAACACTTCGCAAATCATATTATATCTTACCATGAAACATAGAAATGAGATGCGATATCGCGTTTTAAGAAGCGTTAGAACTCTATTGCTACGATACCTAGACATCTGCAGACGCTATTTTCTACCAAGGAAGTGTCGCATTTACATTCATTTGAAGTGTAGACGAGGAATACATAACACTTCGCAAATCATATTATATCTTACCATGAAACATAGAAATGAGATGCGATGTCGCGTTTTAAGAATCATAAGAACTCCATTGCTACGATACGTAGACATCTGCAAACGCTATTTCCTTGCAAGGAAGTGTCGCATTTACATTCATTTGTATCGTAGACGAGGCATGCATAACACTTCGCAATGAATATTATATCTTATCATGAAACATAGATATGAGATGCAATATCTCGTTTTAAGAAGCATTTGAACTCTATTGCTACTATACGTAGACATCTGCAAACGCTATTTCCTTGCAAGGGAGTGTCGCATTTACATTCATTTGAATCGTAGACGAGGAAAGGATAACACTTCGCAATGAATATTATATCTTACCATGAAACATAGAAATGAGATGCGATATCGCGTTTTAAGAAGCATTAGAACTCTATTGCTACGATACCTATACATCTGCAGACGCTATTTCCTAGCAAGGAAGTGTCGCATTTACATTCATTTGAAGTGTAGACGAGGAATACATGACACTTCGCAAATCATATTATATCTTACCATGAAACATAGAAATGAGATGCGATATCGCGTTTTAACGAGCATTAGAAATCTATTGCTACGATACATAGACATCTGCAAACGCTATTTCCTAGCGAGGAAGTGTCGCATTTACATTCATTTGAAGTGTAGACGAGGAATACATAACACTTCGCAAATCATATTATACCTTACCATGAAACATAGAAATGAGATGCGATATCGCGTTTTAAGAAGCAGCAGAAATCCATTGCTACGATACGTAGACATCTGCAAACGCTATTTCCTTGCAAGGAAGTGTCGCATTTACATTCATTTGAAGTGTAGACGACGGATACATAACACTTCGCAAATCATATTATACCTTACCATGAAACATAGAAATGAGATGCGATATCGCGTTTTAAGAATCATAAGAACTCTATTGCTACGATACGTAGACATCTGCAAACGCTATTTCCTTGCAAGGAAGTGTCGCATTTACATTCATTTGATGTGTAGACGAGGAATACATAACACTCCGCAAATCATATTATGTCTTACCATGAAACATAGAAATGTGATGCGATATCGCGTTTTAAGAATCATAAGAACTCTATTGCTACGATACGTAGACATCTGCAAACGCTATTTCCTTGCAAAGAAGTGTCGCATTTGCATTCATTTGAAGTGTAGACGAGGAATACATAACACTTCGCAAATCATATTATATCTTACCATGAAACATAGGAATGAGATGCGATATCGCGTTTTAAGAAGCATTAGAACTCTATTGCTACGAAACCTAGACATCTGCAGACGCTATTTCCTAGCAAGGATGTGTCGCAGTTACATTCATTTGAAGTGTAGACGAGGAATACATAACACTTCGCAAATCATATTACATCTTACCATGAAACATAGAAATGAGATGCGATATCGCGTTTTAAGAATCATAAGAACTATATTGCTACGATACGCAGACATCTGCAAACGCTATTTCCTTGCAAGGAAGTGTCGCATTTACATTCATTTGTATCGTGGACGAAGCATGCATAACACTTCGCAATGAATATTATATCTTATCATGAAACATAGATATGAGATGCAATATCTCGTTTTAAGAAGCATTTGAACTCTATTGCTACGATACGTAGACATCTGCAAACGCTATTTCCATGCAGGGAAGTGTCCCATTTACATTCATTTGAAGTGTAGACGAGGAATACATGACACTTCGCAATGAATATTATATCTTATCATGAATCATAGAAGTGAGAGGCGATATCGCGTTTTAAGAATCATAGGAACTCTATTGCTACGATACGTAGACATCTGCAAACGCTATTTCCATGCAGGGAAGTGTCGCATTTACATTCATTTGAAGTGTAGACGAGGAATACATGACACTTCGCAAATCATATTATATCTTACCATGAAACATAGAAATGAGATCCGATATCGCGTTTTAAGGATCATAAGAACTCTATTGCTACGATACGTAGACATCTGCAAACGCTATTTCCTTGCAAGGATGTGTCGTATTTACATTCATTTGAAGCGTGGACGAGGAATACATGACACTTCGCAAATCATATTATATATTACCATGAAACATAGAAATGAGATGCATTATCGCGTTTTAAGAAGCATCAGAAATCCATTGCTACGATACGTAGACATCTGCAAACGCTATTTCCTTGCTAGAAAGTGTCGCATCTACATTCATTTGAAGTGTAGACGAGGAATACATAACACTTTGCAAATCATATTGTACCTTACCATGGAACATAGAATTAAGATCCGATATCGCGTTTTAAGAATCATAAGAGCTCTATTACTACGATACGTAGACATCTGCAAACGCTATTTCCTTGCAGGGAAGTGTCGCATTTACATTAATTTGAAGTGTAGACGAGGAATACATGACACTTCGCAAATCATATTATATCTTACCATGAATCATAGAAGTGAGATGCGACATCGCGTTTTAAGAAGCAGCAGAAATCCATTGCTACGATACGTAGACATCTGCAAACGCTATTTCCTTGCAAGAAAGTGTCGCATTTACATTCATTTGAAGTGTAGACGAGGAATACATAACACTTCGCAAATCATATTATATCTTACCATGAAACATAGAAATGTGATGCGATATCGCGTTTTAAGAATCATAAGAACTCCATTGCTACGATACGTAGACATCTGCAAACGCTATTTCCTTGCAAAGAAGTGTCGCATTTGCATTCATTTGAAGTGTAGACGAGGAATACATAACACTTCGCAAATCATATTATATCTTACCATGAAACATAGAAATGAGATGCGATATCGCGTTTTAAGAAGCATTAGAACTCTATTGCTACGATACCTAGACATCTGCAGACGCTATTTTCTACCAAGGAAGTGTCGCATTTACATTCATTTGAAGTGTAGACGAGGAATACATAACACTTCGCAAATCATATTATATCTTACCATGAAACATAGAAATGAGATGCGATGTCGCGTTTTAAGAATCATAAGAACTCTATTGCTACGATACGTAGACATCTGCAAACGCTATTTCCTTGCAAGGAAGTGTCGCATTTACATTCATTTGTATCGTAGACGAGGCATGCATAACACTTCGCAATGAATATTATATCTTATCATGAAACATAGATATGAGATGCAATATCTCGTTTTAAGAAGCATTTGAACTCTATTGCTACTATACGTAGACATCTGCAAACGCTATTTCCTTGCAAGGGAGTGTCGCATTTACATTCATTTGAATCGTAGACGAGGAAAGGATAACACTTCGCAATGAATATTATATCTTACCATGAAACATAGAAATGAGATGCGATATCGCGTTTTAAGAAGCATTAGAACTCTATTGCTACGATACCTATACATCTGCAGACGCTATTTCCTAGCAAGGAAGTGTCGCATTTACATTCATTTGAAGTGTAGACGAGGAATACGTGACACTTCGCAATTCATATTATATCTTACCATGAAACATAGAAATGAGATGCGATATCGCGTTTTAACGAGCATTAGAAATCTATTGCTACGATACATAGACATCTGCAAACGCTATTTCCTAGCGAGGAAGTGTCGCATTTACATTCATTTGAAGTGTAGACGAGGAATACATAACACTTCGCAAATCATATTATACCTTACCATGAAACATAGAAATGAGATGCGATATCGCGTTTTAAGATGCAGCAGAAATCCATTGCTACGATACGTAGACATCTGCAAACGCTATTTCCTTGCAAGGAAGTGTCGCATTTACATTCATTTGAAGTGTTGACGAGGAATACATAACACTTCGCAAATCATATTATACCTTACCATGAAACATAGAAATGAGATGCGATATCGCGTTTTAAGAAGCAGTAGAAATCCATTGCTACGATACGTAGACATCTGCAAACGCTATTTCCTTGCAAGGAAGTGTCGCATTTACATTCATTTGAAGTGTAGACGAGGAATACATAACACTTCGCAAATCATATTATATCTTACCATGAAACATAGAAATAAGATCCGATATCGCGTTTTAAGGATCATAAGAGCTCTATTGCTACGATACGTAGACATCTGCAAACGCTATTTCCTTGCAGGGAAGTGTCGCATTTACATTAATTTGAAGTGTAGACGAGGAATACATGACACTTCGCAAATCATATTATATCTTACCATGAATCATAGAAGTGAGATGCGATATCGCGTTTTAAGAAGCAGCAGAAATCCATTGCTACGATACGTAGACATCTGCAAACGCTATTTCCTTGCAAGCAAGTGTCGCATTTACATTCATTTGAAGTGTAGACGAGGAATACATAACACTTCGCAAATCATATTATATCTTACCATGAAACATAGAAATGTGATGCGATATCGCGTTTTAAGAATCATAAGAACTCTATTGCTACGATACGTAGACATCTGCAAACGCTATTTCCTTGCAAAGAAGTGTCGCATTTGCATTCATTTGAAGTGTAGACGAGGAATACATAACACTTCGCAAATCATATTATATCTTACCATGAAACATAGAAATGAGATGCGATATCGCGTTTTAAGAAGCATTAGAACTCTATTGCTACGATACCTAGACATCTGCAGACGCTATTTCCTAGCAAGGATGTGTCGCAGTTACATACATTTGAAGTGTAGACGAGGAATACATAACACTTCGCAAATCATATTACATCTTACCATGAAACATAGAAATGAGATGCGATATCGCGTTTTAAGAATCATAAGAATTATATTGCTACGATACGCAGACATCTGCAAACGCTATTTCCTTGCAAGGAAGTGTCGCATTTACATTCATTTGAATCGTAGACGAGGAATGCATATCACTTCGCAATGAATATTATATCTTATCATGAAGCATAGATATGAGATGCAATATCTCGTTTTAAGAAGCATTTGAACTCTATTGCTACGATACTTAGACATCTGCAAACGCTATTTCCTTGCAAGGGAGTGTCGCATTTACATTCATTTGAAGTGTAGACGAGGAATGCATAACACTTCGCAATGAATATTATATCTTACCATGAAACATAGAAATGAGATGCGATATCGTGTTTTAAGAAGCATGAGAAATCTATTGCTACGATACGTAGATATCTGCAAACGCTATTTCCTTGGAAGGAAGTGTCGCATTTACATTTGAAGTGTAGACGAGGAATATATAACACTTCGCAACGAATATTATATCTTATCATGAAACATAGATATGAGATGCAATATCTCGTTTTAAGACGCATTTGAACTCTATTTCTACGATACCTAGACATCTGCAAACGCTATTTCCTAGCAAGGAAGTGTCGCATTTACATTCATTTGAAGTGTAGACGAGGAATACATAACACTTCGCAAATCATATTATATCTTACCATGAAACATAGAAATGAGATGCGATATCGCGTTTTAAGAAGCATTAGAACTCTATTGCTACGATACCTAGACATCTGCAGACGCTATTTTCTACCAAGGAAGTGTCGCATTTACATTCATTTGAAGTGTAGACGAGGAATACATAACACTTCGCAAATCATATTATATCTTACCATGAAACATAGAAATGAGATGCGATGTCGCGTTCTAAGAATCATAAGAACTCTATTGCTACGATACGTAGACATCTGCAAACGCTATTTCCTTGCAAGGAAGTGTCGCATTTACATTCATTTGTATCGTAGACGAGGCATGCATAACACTTCGCAATGAATATTATATCTTATCATGAAACATAGATATGAGATGCAATATCTCGTTTTAAGAAGCATTTGAACTCTATTGCTACTATACGTAGACATCTGCAAACGCTATTTCCTTGCAAGGGAGTGTCGCATTTACATTCATTTGAATCGTAGACGAGGAAAGGATAACACTTCGCAATGAATATTATATCTTACCATGAAACATAGAAATGAGATGCGATATCGCGTTTTAAGAAGCATTAGAACTCTATTGCTACGATACCTATACATCTGCAGACGCTATTTCCTAGCAAGGAAGTGTCGCATTTACATTCATTTGAAGTGTAGACGAGGAATACATGACACTTCGCAAATCATATTATATCTTACCATGAAACATAGAAATGAGATGCGATATCGCGTTTTAACGAGCATTAGAAATCTATTGCTACGATACATAGACATCTGCAAACGCTATTTCCTAGCGAGGAAGTGTCGCATTTACATTCATTTGAAGTGTAGACGAGTAATACATAACACTTCGCAAATCATATTATACCTTACCATGAAACATAGAAATGAGATGCGATATCGCGTTTTAAGAAGCAGCAGAAATCCATTGCTACGATACGTAGACATCTGCAAACGCTATTTCCTTGCAAGGAAGTGTCGCATTTACATTCATTTGAAGTGTAGACGAGGAATACATAACACTTCGCAAATCAAATTATACCTTACCATGAAACATAGAAATGAGATGCGATATCGCGTTTTAAGAAGCAGTAGAAATCCATTGCTACGATGCGTAGACATCTGCAAACGCTATTTCCTTGCAAGGAAGTGTCGCATTTACATTCATTTGAAGTGTAGACGAGGAATACATAACACTTCGCAAATCATATTATATCTTACCATGAAACATAGAAATAAGATCCGATATCGCGTTTTAAGAATCATAAGAGCTCTATTGCTACGATACGTAGACATCTGCAAACGCTATTTCCTTGCAGGGAAGTGTCGCATTTACATTAATTTGAAGTGTAGACGAGGAATACATGACACTTCGCAAATCATATTATATCTTACCATGAATCATAGAAGTGAGATGCGATATCGCGTTTTAAGAAGCAGCAGAAATCCATTGCTACGACACGTAGACATCTGCAAACGCTATTTCCTTGCAAGAAAGTGTCGCATTTACATTCATTTGAAGTGTAGACGAGGAATACATAACACTTCGCAAATCATATTATATCTTACCATGAAACATAGAAATAAGATCCGATATAACGTTTTAAGAATCATAAGAGCTCTATTGCTACGATACGTAGACATCTGCAAACGCTATTTCCTTGCAGGGAAGTGTCGCATTTACATTAATTTGAAGTGTAGACGAGGAATACATGACACTTCGCAAATCATATTATATCTTACCATGAATCATAGAAGTGAGATGCGATATCGCGTTTTAAGAAGCAGCAGAAATCCATTGCTACGATACGTAGACATCTGCAAACGCTATTTCCTTGCAAGAAAGTGTCGCATTTACATTCATTTGAAGTGTAGACGAGGAATACATAACACTTCGCAAATCATATTATATATTACCATGAAACATAGAAATGAGATGCATTATCGCGTTTTAAGAAGCATCAGAAATCCATTGCTACGATACGTAGACATCTGCAAACGCTATTTCCTTGCTAGAAAGTGTCGCATCTACATTCATTTGAAGTGTAGACGAGGAATACATAACACTTTGCAAATCATTATATAACTTACCATGAAACATAGAAATAAGATCCGATATCGCGTTTTAAGAATCATAAGAACTATATTGCTACGATACGCAGACATCTGCAAACGCTATTTCCTTGCAAGGAAGTGTCGCATTTACATTCATTTGAATCGTAGACGAGGAATGCATATCACTTCGCAATGAATATTATATCTTATCATGAAACATAGATATGAGATGCAATATCTCGTTTTAAGAAGCATTTGAACTCTATTGCTACGATACGTAGACATCTGCAGACGCTATTACCTAGCAAGGAAGTGTCGCATTTACATTCATCTGAAGTGTAGACGAGGAATACATAACACTCCGCAAATCATATTATGTCTTACCATGAAACATAGAAATGTGATGCGATATCGCGTTTTAAGAATCATAAGAACTCTATTGCTACGATACGTAGACATCTGCAAACGCTATTTCCTTGCAAAGAAGTGTCGCATTTGCATTCATTTGAAGTGTAGACGAGGAATACATAACACTTCGCAAATCATATTATATCTTACCATGAAACATAGAAATGAGATGCGATATCGCGTTTTAAGAAGCATTAGAACTCTATTGCTACGAAACCTAGACATCTGCAGACGCTATTTCCTAGCAAGGATGTGTCGCAGTTACATTCATTTGAAGTGTAGACGAGGAATACATAACACTTCGCAAATCATATTACATCTTACCATGAAACATAGAAATGAGATGCGATATCGCGTTTTAAGAATCATAAGAACTATATTGCTACGATACGTAGACATCTGCAAACGCTATTTCCTTGCAAAGAAGTGTCGCATTTGCATTCATTTGAAGTGTAGACGAGGAATACATAACACTTCGCAAATCATATTATATCTTAACATGAAACATAGAAATGAGATGCGATATCGCGTTTTAAGAAGCATTAGAACTCTATTGCTACGAAACCTAGACATCTGCAGACGCTATTTCCTAGCAAGGATGTGTCGCAGTTACATTCATTTGAAGTGTAGACGAGGAATACATAACACTTCGCAAATCATATTACATCTTACCATGAAACATAGAAATGAGATGCGATACCGCGTTTTAAGAATCATAAGAACTATATTGCTACGATACGCAGACATCTGCAAACGCTATTTCCTTGCAAGGAAGTGTCGCACTTACATTCATTTGTATCGTAGACGAGGCATGCATAACACTTCGCAATGAATATTATATCTTATCATGAAACATAGATATGAGATGCAATATCTCGTTTTAAGAAGCATTTGAACTCTATTGCTACGATACGTAGACATCTGCAAACGCTATTTCCTTGCAAGGGAGTGTCGCATTTACATTCATTTGATGTGTAGACGAGGAATACATAACACTTTGCAAATCATATTATATCTTACCATGAAACACAGAAATGAGATGCGATATCGCGTTTAAAGAAGCATTAGAACTCTATTGCTACGATACGTAGACATCTGCAAACGCTATTTCCTTGGAAGGAAGTGTTGCATTTACATTCATTTGAATCGTAGACGAGGAATGCATAACACTTCGCAATGAATATTATATCTTATCATGAAACATAGATATGAGATGCGATATCGCGTTTTATGAAGCATTAGAACTCTATTGCTACGATACCTATACATCTGCAGACGCTATTTCCTAGCAAGGAAGTGTCGCATTTACATTCATTTGAAGTGTAGACGAGGAATACATGACTCTTCGCAAATCATATCATATCTTACCATGAAACATAGAAATGAGTTGCGATATCGCGTTTTAACGAGCATTAGAAATCTATTGCTACGATACGTAGACATCTGCAAACGCTATTTCCTAGCGAGGAAGTGTCGCATTTACATTTATTTGAAGTGTAGACGAGGAATACATAACACTTCGCATATCATATTATATCTTACCATGAAACATAGAAATGAGATGCGATATCGTGTTTTAGGAAGCATTAGAACTCTATTCCTACGATACCTAGACATCTGCAGACGCTATTACCTAGCAAGGAAGTGTCGCATTTACATTCATCTGAAGTGTAGACGAGGAATACATAACACTCCGCAAATCATATTATGTCTTACCATGAAACATAGAAATGTGATGCGATATCGCGTTTTAAGAATCATAAGAACTCTATTGCTACGATACGTAGACATCTGCAAACGCTATTTCCTTGCAAGGAAGTGTCGCATTTGCATTCATTTGAAGTGTAGACGAGGAATACATAACACTTCGCAAATCATATTATATCTTACCATGAAACATAGAAATGAGATGCGATATCGCGTTTTAAGAAGCATTAGAACTCTATTGCTACGAAACCTAGACATCTGCAGACGCTATTTCCTAGCAAGGATGTGTCGCAGTTACATTCATTTGAAGTGTAGACGAGGAATACATAACACTTCGCAAATCATATTACATCTTACCATGAAACATAGAAATGAGATGCGATATCGCGTTTTAAGAATCATAAGAACTATATTGCTACGATACGTAGACATCTGCAAACGCTATTTCCTTGCAAAGAAGTGTCGCATTTGCATTCATTTGAAGTGTAGACGAGGAATACATAACACTTCGCAAATCATATTATATCTTAACATGAAACATAGAAATGAGATGCGATATCGCGTTTTAAGAAGCATTAGAACTCTATTGCTACGAAACCTAGACATCTGCAGACGCTATTTCCTAGCAAGGATGTGTCGCAGTTACATTCATTTGAAGTGTAGACGAGGAATACATAACACTTCGCAAATCATATTACATCTTACCATGAAACATAGAAATGAGATGCGATATCGCGTTTTAGGAATCATAAGAACTATATTGCTACGATACGCAGACATCTGCAAACGCTATTTCCTTGCAAGGAAGTGTCGCATTTACATTCATTTGTATCGTAGACGAGGCATGCATAACACTTCGCAATGAATATTATATCTTATCATGAAACATAGATATGAGATGCAATATCTCGTTTTAAGAAGCATTTGAACTCTATTGCTACGATACGTAGACATCTGCAAACGCTATTTCCATGCAGGGAAGTGTCCCATTTACATTCATTTGAAGTGTAGACGAGGAATACATGACACTTCGCAATGAATATTATATCTTATCATGAATCATAGAAGTGAGAGGCGATATCGCGTTTTAAGAATCATAAGAACTCTATTGCTACGATACGTAGACATCTGCAAACGCTATTTCCATGCAGGGAAGTGTCGCATTTACATTCATTTGAAGTGTAGACGAGGAATACATGACACTTCGCAAATCATATTATATCTTACCATGAAACATAGAAATGAGATCCGATATCGCGTTTTAAGAATCATAAGAACTCTATTGCTACGATACGTAGACATCTGCAAACGCTATTTCCTTGCAAGGAAGTGTCGTATTTACATTCATTTGAAGCGTGGACGAGGAATACATGACACTTCGCAAATCATATTATATATTACCATGAAACATAGAAATGAGATGCATTATCGCGTTTTAAGAAGCATCAGAAATCCATTGCTACGATACGTAGACATCTGCAAACGCTATTTCCTTGCTAGAAAGTGTCGCATCTACATTCATTTGAAGTGTAGACGAGGAATACATAACACTGTGCAAATCATATTATAACTTACCATGAAACATAGAAATAAGATCCGATATCGCGTTTTAAGAATCATAAGAACTATATTGCTACGATACGCAGACATCTGCAAACGCTATTTCCTTGCAAGGAAGTGTCGCATTTACATTCATTTGAATCGTAGACGAGGAATGCATATCACTTCGCAATGAATATTATATCTTATCATGAAACATAGATATGAGATGCAATATCTCGTTTTAAGAAGCATTTGAACTCTATTGCTACGATACGTAGACATCTGTAAACGCTATTTCCTTGCAAGGGAGTGTCGCATTTACATTCATTTGATGTGTAGACGAGGAATACATAACACTTTGCAAATCATATTATATCTTACCATGAAACACAGAAATGAGATGCGATATCGCGTTTAAAGAAGCATTAGAACTCTATTGCTACGATACGTAGACATCTGCAAACGCTATTTCCTTGGAAGGAAGTGTTGCATTTACATTCATTTGAATCGTAGACGAGGAATGCATAACACTTCGCAATGAATATTATATCTTATCATGAAACATAGATATGAGATGCGATATCGCGTTTTATGAAGCATTAGAACTCTATTGCTACGATACCTATACATCTGCAGACGCTATTTCCTAGCAAGGAAGTGTCGCATTTACATTCATTTGAAGTGTAGACGAGGAATACATGACACTTCGCAAATCATATCATATCTTACCATGAAACATAGAAATGAGTTGCGATATCGCGTTTTAACGAGCATTAGAAATCTATTGCTACGATACGTAGACATCTGCAAACGCTATTTCCTAGCGAGGAAGTGTCGCATTTACATTCATTTGAAGTGTAGACGAGGAATACATAACACTTCGCATATCATATTATATCTTACCATGAAACATAGAAATGAGGTGCGATATCGTGTTTTAGGAAGCATTAGAACTCTATTCCTACGATACCTAGACATCTGCAGACGCTATTACCTAGCAAGGAAGTGTCGCATTTACATTCATCTGAAGTGTAGACGAGGAATACATAACACTCCGCAAATCATATTATGTCTTACCATGAAACATAGAAATGTGATGCGATATCGCGTTTTAAGAATCATAAGAACTCTATTGCTACGATACGTAGACATCTGCAAACGCTATTTCCTTGCAAAGAAGTGTCGCATTTGCATTCATTTGAAGTGTAGACGAGGAATACATAACACTTCGCAAATCATATTATATCTTACCATGAAACATAGAAATGAGATGCGATATCGCGTTTTAAGAAGCATTAGAACTCTATTGCTACGAAACCTAGACATCTGCAGACGCTATTTCCTAGCAAGGATGTGTCGCAGTTACATTCATTTGAAGTGTAGACGAGGAATACATAACACTTCGCAAATCATATTACATCTTACCATGAAACATAGAAATGAGATGCGATATCGCGTTTTAAGAATCATAAGAACTATATTGCTACGATACGCAGACATCTGCAAACGCTATTTCCTTGCAAGGAAGTGTCGCATTTACATTCATTTGTATCGTAGACGAGGCATGCATAACACTTCGCAATGAATATTATATCTTATCATGAAACATAGATATGAGATGCAATATCTCGTTTTAAGAAGCATTTGAACTCTATTGCTACGATACGTAGACATCTGCAAACGCTATTTCCATGCAGGGAAGTGTCCCATTTACATTCATTTGAAGTGTAGACGAGGAATACATGACACTTCGCAATGAATATTATATCTTATCATGAATCATAGAAGTGAGAGGCGATATCGCGTTTTAAGAATCATAAGAACTCTATTGCTACGATACGTAGACATCTGCAAACGCTATTTCCATGCAGGGAAGTGTCGCATTTACATTCATTTGAAGTGTAGACGAGGAATGCATAACACTTCGCAATGAATATTATATCTTACCATGAAACATAGAAATGAGATGCGATATCGTGTTTTAAGAAGCATGAGAAATCTATTGCTTCGATACGTAGATATCTGCAAACGCTATTTCCATGGAAGGAAGTGTCGCATTTACATTTGAAGTGTAGACGAGGAATATATAACACTTCGCAACGAATATTATATCTTATCATGAAACATAGATATGAGATGCAATATCTCGTTTTAAGACGCATTTGAACACTATTTCTACGATACCTAGACATCTGCAAACGCTATTTCCTAGCAAGGAAGTGTCGCATTTACATTCATTTGAAGTGTAGACGAGGAATACATAACACTTCGCAAATCATATTATATCTTACCATGAAACATAGAAATGAGATGCGATATCGCGTTTTAAGAAGCATTAGAACTCTATTGCTACGATACCTAGACATCTGCAGACGCTATTTTCTACCAAGGAAGTGTCGCATTTACATTCATTTGAAGTGTAGACGAGGAATACAAAACACTTCGCAAATCATATTATATCTTACCATGAAACATAGATATGAGATGCAATATCTCGTTTTAAGAAGCATTTGAACTCTATTGCTACGATACGTAGACATCTGCAAACGCTATTTCCTTGCAAGGGAGTGTCGCATTTACATTCATTTGAAGTGTAGACGAGGAATGCATAACACTTCGCAATGAATATTATATCTTACCATGAAACATAGAAATGAGATGCGATATCGTGCTTTAAGAAGCATGAGAAATCTATTGCTACGATACGTAGATATCTGCAAACGCTATTTCCTTGGAAGGAAGTGTCGCATTTACATTTGAAGTGTAGACGAGGAATATATAACACTTCGCAACGAATATTATATCTTATCATGAAACATAGATATGAGATGCAATATCTCGTTCTAAGAAGCATTAGAAATCTATTGCTACGATACGTAGACATCTGCAAACGCTATTTCCTTGCAAGGGAGTGTCGCATTTACATTCATTTGAATCGTAGACGAGGAAAGGATAACACTTCGCAATGAATATTATATCTTACCATGAAACATAGAAATGAGATGCGATATCGCGTTTTAAGAAGCATTAGAACTCTATTGCTACGATACCTATACATCTGCAGACGCTATTTCCTAGCAAGGAAGTGTCGCATTTACATTCATTTGAAGTGTAGACGAGGAATACATGACACTTCGCAAGTCATATTATATCTTACCATGAAACATAGAAATGAGATGCGATATCGCGTTTTAACGAGCTTTACAAATCTATTTCTACGATACGTAGACATCTGCAAACGCTATTTCCTAGCGAGGAAGTGTCGCATTTACATTCATTTGAAGTGTAGACGAGGAATACATAACATTTCGCAAATCATATTATACCTTACCATGAAACATAGAAATGAGATGCGATATCGTGTTTTACGAAGCATTAGAACACTATTGCTACGACAGGTAGACATTTGCAAACGCTATTTCCTTGCAAGGAAGTGTCGCATTTACATTCATTTGATGTGTAGACGAGGAATACATGACACTCCGCAAATCATATTATATCTTACCATGAAACATAGGAATGAGAGGCGATATCGCGTTTTAAGAGTCATAAGAACTCTATTGCTTAGATACGTAGACATCTGCAAACGCTATTTCCATGCAGGGAAGTGTCGCATTTACATTCATTTGAAGTGTAGACGAGGAATACATGACACTTCGCAAATCATATTATATCTTACCATGAATCATAGAAGTGAGATGCGATATCGCGTTTTAAGAAGCATCAGAAATCCATTGCTACGATACGTAGACATCTGCAAACGCTATTTCCTTGCAAGAAAGTGTCGCATTTACATTCATTTGAAGTGTAGACGAGGAATACATAACACTTTGCAAATCATATTATAACTTACCATGAAACATAGAAATAAGATCCGATATCGCGTTTTAAGAATCATAAGAGCTCTATTGCTACGATACGTAGACATCTGCAAACGCTATTTCCTTGCAGGGAAGTGTCGCATTTACATTAATTTGAAGTGTAGACGAGGAATACATGACACTTCGCAAATCATATAATATCTTACCATGAATCATAGAAGTGAGATGCGATATCGCGTTTTAAGAAGCAGCAGAAATCCATTGCTACGATACGTAGACATCTGCGAACGCTATTTCCTTGCAAGAAAGTGTCGCATTTACATTCATTTGAAGTGTAGACGAGGAATACATGACACTCCGCAAATCATATTATATCTTACCATGAAACATAGAAATGTGATGCGATATCGCGATTTAAGAATCATAAGAACTCTATTGCTACGATACGTAGACATCTGCAAACGCTATTTCCTTGCAAAGAAGTGTCGCATTTGCATTCATTTGAAGTGTAGACGAGGAATACATGACACTTCGCAAATCATATTATATCTTACCATGAATCATAGAAGTGAGAGGCGATATCGCGTTTTAAGAATCATAAGAACTCTATTGCTACGATACGTAGACATCTGCAAACGCTATTTCCTTGCAAGGAAGTGTCGTATTTACATTCATTTGAAGCGTGGACGAGGAATACATGACACTTCGCAAATCATATTATATATTACCATGAAACATAGAAATGAGATGCATTATCGCGTTTTAAGAAGCATCAGAAATCCATTGCTACGATACGCAGACATCTGCAAACGCTATTTCCTTGCTAGAAAGTGTCGCATCTACATTCATTTGAAGTGTAGACGAGGAATACATAACACTTTGCAAATCATATTATAACTTACCATGAAACATAGAAATAAGATCCGATATCGCGTTTTAAGAATCATAAGAACTATATTGCTACGATACGCAGACATCTGCAAACGCTATTTCCTTGCAAGGAAGTGTCGCATTTACATTCATTTGAATCGTAGACGAGGAATGCATATCACTTCGCAATGAATATTATATCTTATCATGAAACATAGATATGAGATGCAATATCTCGTTTTAAGAAGCATTTGAACTCTATTGCTACGATACGTAGACATCTGCAAACGCTATTTCCTTGCAAGGGAGTGTCGCATTTACATTCATTTGATGTGTAGACGAGGAATACATAACACTTTGCAAATCATATTATATCTTACCATGAAACACAGAAATGAGATGCGATATCGCGTTTAAAGAAGCATTAGAACTCTATTGCTACGATACGTAGACATCTGCAAACGCTATTTCCTTGGAAGGAAGTGTTGCATTTACATTCATTTGAATCGTAGACGAGGAATGCATAACACTTCGCAATGAATATTATATCTTATCATGAAACATAGATATGAGATGCGATATCGCGTTTTATGAAGCATTAGAACTCTATTGCTACGATACCTATACATCTGCAGACGCTATTTCCTAGCAAGGAAGTGTCGCATTTACATTCATTTGAAGTGTAGACGAGGAATACATGACACTTCGCAAATCATATCATATCTTACCATGAAACATAGAAATGAGTTGCGATATCGCGTTTTAACGAGCATTAGAAATCTATTGCTACGATACGTAGACATCTGCAAACGCTATTTCCTAGCGAGGAAGTGTCGCATTTACATTCATTTGAAGTGTAGACGAGGAATACATAACACTTCGCATATCATATTATATCTTACCATGAAACATAGAAATGAGATGCGATATCGTGTTTTAGGAAGCATTAGAACTCTATTCCTACGATACCTAGACATCTGCAGACGCTATTACCTAGCAAGGAAGTGTCGCATTTACGTTCATTTGAATCGTAGACGAGGAATGCATAACACTTCGCAATGAATATTATATTTTATCATGAAACATAGAAATGAGATGCGATATCGCGTTTTAAGAATCATATGAACACTATTGCAACGATACGTAGACATCTGCAAACGCTATTTCCTTGCAAGGAAGTGTCGCATTTACATTCATTTGAAGTGTAGACGAGGAATACATAACACTTAGCAATTCATATTATATCTTACCATGAAACATAGAAATGAGATCCGATATCGCGTTGGAAGAATCATAAGAACTCAATTGCTACGATACGTAGACATCTGCAAACGCTATTTCCTTGCAAAGAAGTGTCGCATTTGCATTCATTTGAAGTGTAGACGAGGAATACATAACACTTCTCAAATCATATTATATCTTACCATGAAACATAGAAATGAGATGCGATATCGCGTTTTAAGAAGCATTAGAACTCTATTGCTACGAAACCTAGACATCTGCAGACGCTATTTCCTAGCAAGGATGTGTCGCAGTTACATTCATTTGAAGTGTAGACGAGGAATACATAACACTTCGCAAATCATATTACATCTTACCATGAAACATAGAAATGAGATGCGATATCGCGTTTTAAGAATCATAAGAACTATATTGCTACGATACCCAGACATCTGCAAACGCTATTTCCTTGCAAGGAAGTGTCGCATTTGCATTCATTTGTATCGTAGACGAGGCATGCATAACACTTCGCAATGAATATTATATCTTATCATGAAACATAGATATGAGATGCAATATCTCGTTTTAAGAAGCATTTGAACTCTATTGCTACGATACGTAGACATCTGCAAACGCTATTTCCATGCAGGGAAGTGTCCCATTTACATTCATTTGAAGTGTAGACGAGGAATACATGACACTTCGCAATGAATATTATATCTTATCATGAATCATAGAAGTGAGAGGCGATATCGCGTTTTAAGAATCATAAGAACTCTATTGCTACGATACGTAGACATCTGCAAACGCTATTTCCATGCAGGGAAGTGTCGCATTTACATTCATTTGAAGTGTAGACGAGGAATACATGACACTTCGCAAATCATATTATATCTTACCATGAAACATAGAAATGAGATCCGATATCGCGTTTTAAGAATCATAAGAACTCTATTGCTACGATACGTAGACATCTGCAAACGCTATTTCCTTGCAAAGAAGTGTCGCATTTGCATTCATTTGAAGTGTAGACGAGGAATACATAACACTTCGCAAATCATATTATATCTTACCATGAAACATAGAAATGAGATGCGATATCGCGTTTTAAGAAGCATTAGAACTCTATTGCTACGATACCTAGACATCTGCAGACGCTATTTCCTAGCAAGGATGTGTCGCAGTTACATACATTTGAAGTGTAGACGAGGAATACATAACACTTCGCAAATCATATTACATTTTACCATGAAACATAGAAATGAGATGCGATATCGCGTTTTAAGAATCATAAGAATTATATTGCTACGATACGCAGACATCAGCAAACGCTATTTCCTTGCAAGGAAGTGTCGCATTTACATTCATTTGAATCGTAGACGAGGAATGCATATCACTTCGCAATGAATATTATATCTTATCATGAAGCATAGATATGAGATGCAATATCTCGTTTTAAGAAGCATTTGAACTCTATTGCTACGATACTTAGACATCTGCAAACGCTATTTCCTTGCAAGGGAGTGTCGCATTTACATTCATTTGAAGTGTAGACGAGGAATGCATAACACTTCGCAATGAATATTATATCTTACCATGAAACATAGAAATGAGATGCGATATCGTGTTTTAAGAAGCATGAGAAATCTATTGCTACGATACGTAGATATCTGCAAACGCTATTTCCTTGGAAGGAAGTGTCGCATTTACATTTGAAGTGTAGACGAGGAATATATAACACTTCGCAACGAATATTATATCTTATCATGAAACATAGATATGAGATGCAATATCTCGTTTTAAGACGCATTTGAACTCTATTTCTACGATACCTAGACATCTGCAAACGCTATTTCCTAGCAAGGAAGTGTCGCATTTACATTCATTTGAAGTGTAGACGAGGAATACATAACACTTCGCAAATCATATTATATCTTACCATGAAACATAGAAATGAGATGCGATATCGCGTTTTAAGAAGCATTAGAACTCTATTGCTACGATACCTAGACATCTGCAGACGCTATTTTCTACCAAGGAAGTGTCGCATTTACATTCATTTGAAGTGTAGACGAGGAATACATAACACTTCGCAAATCATATTATATCTTACCATGAAACATAGAAATGAGATGCGATGTCGCGTTTTAAGAATCATAAGAACTCTATTGCTACGATACGTAGACATCTGCAAACGCTATTTCCTTGCAAGGAAGTGTCGCATTTACATTCATTTGAGTCGTAGACGAGGAATGCATATCACTTCGCAATGAATATTATATCTTATCATGAAACATAGATATGAGATGCAATATCTCGTTTTAAGAAGCATTTGAACTCTATTGCTACGATACGTAGACATCTGCAAACGCTATTTCCTTGCAAGGGAGTGTCGCATTTACATTCATTTGATGTGTAGACGAGGAATACATAACACTTTGCAAATCATATTATATCTTACCATGAAACACAGAAATGAGATGCGATATCGCGTTTAAAGAAGCATTAGAACTCTATTGCTACGATACGTAGACATCTGCAAACGCTATTTCCTTGGAAGGAAGTGTTGCATTTACATTCATTTGAATCGTAGACGAGGAATGCATAACACTTCGCAATGAATATTATATCTTATCATGAAACATAGATATGAGATGCGATATCGCGTTTTATGAAGCATTAGAACTCTATTGCTACGATACCTATACATCTGCAGACGCTATTTCCTAGCAAGGAAGTGTCGCATTTACATTCATTTGAAGTGTAGACGAGGAATACATGACACTTCGCAAATCATATCACATCTTACCATGAAACATAGAAATGAGATGCGATATCGCGTTTTAACGAGCATTAGAAATCTATTGCTACGATACGTAGACATCTGCAAACGCTATTTCCTAGCGAGGAAGTGTCGCATTTACATTCATTTGAAGTGTAGACGAGGAATACATAACACTTCGCATATCATATTATATCTTACCATGAAACATAGAAATGAGATGCGATATCGTGTTTTAGGAAGCATTAGAACTCTATTCCTACGATACCTAGACATCTGCAGACGCTATTACCTAGCAAGGAAGTGTCGCATTTACATTCATCTGAAGTGTAGACGAGGAATACATAACACTCCGCAAATCATATTATGTCTTACCATGAAACATAGAAATGTGATGCGATATCGCGTTTTAAGAATCATAAGAACTCTATTGCTACGATACGTAGACATCTGCAAACGCTATTTCCTTGCAAAGAAGTGTCGCATTTGCATTCATTTGAAGTGTAGACGAGGAATACATAACACTTCGCAAATCATATTATATCTTACCATGAAACATAGAAATGAGATGCGATATCGCGTTTTAAGAAGCATTAGAACTCTATTGCTACGAAACCTAGACATCTGCAGACGCTATTTCCTAGCAAGGATGTGTCGCAGTTACATTCATTTGAAGTGTAGACGAGGAATACATGACACTTCGCAATGAATATTATATCTTATCATGAATCATAGAAGTGAGAGGCGATATCGCGTTTTAAGAATCATAAGAACTCTATTGCTACGATACGTAGACATCTGCAAACGCTATTTCCATGCAGGGAAGTGTCGCATTTACATTCATTTGAAGTGTAGACGAGGAATACATGACACTTCGCAAATCATATTATATCTTACCATGAAACATAGAAATGAGATCCGATATCGCGTTTTAAGAATCATAAGAACTCTATTGCTACGATACGTAGACATCTGCAAACGCTATTTCCTTGCAAGGGAGTGTCGCATTTACATTCATTTGAATCGTAGACGAGGAAAGGATAACACTTCGCAATGAATATTATATCTTACCATGAAACATAGAAATGAGATGCGATATCGCGTTTTAAGAAGCATTGGAACTCTATTGCTACGATACCTATACATCTGCAGACGCTATTTCCTAGCAAGGAAGTGTCGCATTTACATTCATTTGAAGTGTAGACGAGGAATACATGACACTTCGCAAATCATATTATATCTTACCATGAAACATAGAAATGAGATGCGATATCGCGTTTTAACGAGCATTAGAAATCTATTGCTACGATACATAGACATCTGCAAACGCTATTTCCTAGCGAGGAAGTGTCGCATTTACATTCATTTGAAGTGTAGACGAGGAATACATAACACTTCGCAAATCATATTATACCTTACCATGAAACATAGAAATGAGATGCGATATCGCGTTTTAAGAAGCTGCAGAAATCCATTGCTACGATACGTAGACATCTGCAAACGCTATTTCCTTGCAAAGAAGTGTCGCATTTGCATTCATTTGAAGTGTAGACGAGGAATACATAACACTTCGCAAATCATATTATACCTTACCATGAAACATAGAAATGAGATGCGATATCGCGTTTTAAGAAGCAGTAGAAATCCATTGCTACGATACGTAGACATCTGCAAACGCTATTTCCTTGCAAAGAAGTGTCGCATTTGCATTCATTTGAAGTGTAGACGAGGAATACATAACACTTCGCAAATCATATTATATCTTACCATGAAACATAGAAATGAGATGCGATATCGCGTTTTAACGAGCATTAGAAATCTATTGCTACGATACATAGACATCTGCAAACGCTATTTCCTAGCGAGGAAGTGTCGCATTTACATTCATTTGAAGTGTAGACGAGGAATACATAACACTTCGCAAATCATATTATACCTTACCATGAAACATAGAAATGAGATGCGATATCGCGTTTTAAGAAGCTGCAGAAATCCATTGCTACGATACGTAGACATCTGCAAACGCTATTTCCTTGCAAAGAAGTGTCGCATTTGCATTCATTTGAAGTGTAGACGAGGAATACATAACACTTCGCAAATCATATTATACCTTACCATGAAACATAGAAATGAGATGCGATATCGCGTTTTAAGAAGCAGTAGAAATCCATTGCTACGATACGTAGACATCTGCAAACGCTATTTCCTTGCAAAGAAGTGTCGCATTTGCATTCATTTGAAGTGTAGACGAGGAATACATAACACTTCGCAAATCATATTATATCTTACCATGAAACATAGAAATGAGATGCGATATCGCGTTTTAAGAAGCATTAGAACTCTATTGCTACGATACCTAGACATCTGCAGACGCTATTTCCTAGCAAGGATGTGTCGCAGTTACATACATTTGAAGTGTAGACGAGGAATACATAACACTTCGCAAATCATATTACATCTTACCATGAAGCATAGATATGAGATGCAATATCTCGTTTTAAGAAGCATTTGAACTCTATTGCTACGATACTTAGACATCTGCAAACGCTATTTCCTTGCAAGGGAGTGTCGCGTTTACATTCATTTGAAGTGTAGACGAGGAATGCATAACACTTCGCAATGAATATTATATCTTACCATGAAACATAGAAATGAGATGCGATATCGTGTTTTAAGAAGCATGAGAAATCTATTGCTTCGATACGTAGATATCTGCAAACGCTATTTCCTTGGAAGGAAGTGTCGCATTTACATTTGAAGTGTAGACGAGGAATATATAACACTTCGCAACGAATATTATATCTTATCATGAAACATAGATATGAGATGCAATATCTCGTTTTAAGACGCACTTGAACTCTATTTCTACGATACCTAGACATCTGCAAACGCTATTTCCTAGCAAGGAAGTGTCGCATTTACATTCATTTGAAGTGTAGACGAGGAATACATAACACTTCGCAAATCATATTATATCTTACCATGAAACATAGAAATGAGATGCGATATCGCGTTTTAAGAAGCATTAGAACTCTATTGCTACGATACCTAGACATCTGCAGACGCTATTTTCTACCAAGGAAGTGTCGCATTTACATTCATTTGAAGTGTAGACGAGGAATACATAACACTTCGCAAATCATATTATATCTTACCATGAAACATAGATATGAGATGCGATGTCGCGTTTTAAGAATCATAAGAACTCTATTGCTACTATACGTAGACATCTGCAAACGCTATTTCCTTGCAAGGGAGTGTCGCATTTACATTCATTTGAATCGTAGACGAGGAAAGGATAACACTTCGCAATGAATATTATATCTTACCATGAAACATAGAAATGAGATGCGATATCGCGTTTTAAGAAGCATTGGAACTCTATTGCTACGATACCTATACATCTGCAGACGCTATTTCCTAGCAAGGAAGTGTCGCATTTACATTCATTTGAAGTGTAGACGAGGAATACATGACACTTCGCAAATCATATTATATCTTACCATGAAACATAGAAATGAGATGCGATATCGCGTTTTAACGAGCATTAGAAATCTATTGCTACGATACATAGACATCTGCAAACGCTATTTCCTAGCGAGGAAGTGTCGCATTTACATTCATTTGAAGTGTAGACGAGGAATACATAACACTTCGCAAATCATATTATACCTTACCATGAAACATAGAAATGAGATGCGATATCGCGTTTTAAGAAGCTGCAGAAATCCATTGCTACGATACGTAGACATCTGCAAACGCTATTTCCTTGCAAAGAAGTGTCGCATTTGCATTCATTTGAAGTGTAGACGAGGAATACATAACACTTCGCAAATCATATTATACCTTACCATGAAACATAGAAATGAGATGCGATATCGCGTTTTAAGAAGCAGTAGAAATCCATTGCTACGATACGTAGACATCTGCAAACGCTATTTCCTTGCAAGGAAGTGTCGCATTTACATTCATTTGAAGTGTAGACGAGGAATACATAACACTTCGCAAATCATATTATATCTTACCATGAAACATAGAAATGTGATGCGATATCGCGTTTTAAGAATCATAAGAACTCTATTGCTACGACACGTAGACATCTGCAAACGCTATTTCCTTGCAAAGAAGTGTCGCATTTGCATTCATTTGAAGTGTAGACGAGGAGTACATAACACTTCGCAAATCATATTATATCTTACCATGAAACATAGAAATGAGGTGCGATATCGCGTTTTAAGAAGCATTAGAACTCTATTGCTACGATACCTAGACATCTGCAGACGCTATTTCCTAGCAAGGATGTGTCGCAGTTTCATTCATTTGAAGTGTAGACGAGGAATACATAACACTTCGCAAATCATATTACATCTTACCATGAAACATAGAAATGAGATGCGATATCGCGTTTTAAGAATCATAAGAACTATATTGCTACGATACGCAGACATCTGCAAACGCTATTTCCTTGCAAGGAAGTGTCGCATTTACATTCATTTGAATCGTAGACGAGGAATGCATATCACTTCGCAATGAATATTATATCTTATCATGAAACATAGATATGAGATGCAATATCTCGTTTTAAGAAGCATTTGAACTCTATTGCTACGATACGTAGACATCTGCAAACGCTATTACCTTGCAAGGGAGTGTCGCATTTACATTCATTTGAAGTGTAGACGAGGAATGCATAACACTTCGCAATGAATATTATATCTTACCATGAAACATAGAAATGAGATGCGATATCGTGCTTTAAGAAGCATGAGAAATCTATTGCTACGATACGTAGATATCTGCAAACGCTATTTCCTTGGAAGGAAGTGTCGCATTTACATTTGAAGTGTAGACGAGGAATATATAACACTTCGCAACGAATATTATATCTTATCATGAAACATAGATATGAGATGCAATATCTCGTTCTAAGAAGCATTAGAAATCTATTGCTACGATACGTAGACATCTGCAAACGCTATTTCCTTGCAAGGGAGTGTCGCATTTACATTCATTTGAATCGTAGACGAGGAAAGGATAACACTTCGCAATGAATATTATATCTTACCATGAAACATAGAAATGAGATGCGATATCGCGTTTTAAGAAGCATTAGAACTCTATTGCTACGATACCTATACATCTGCAGACGCTATTTCCTAGCAAGGAAGTGTCGCATTTACATTCATTTGAAGTGTAGACGAGGAATACATGACACTTCGCAAGTCATATTATATCTTACCATGAAACATAGAAATGAGATGCGATATCGCGTTTTAACGAGCTTTACAAATCTATTTCTACGATACGTAGACATCTGCAAACGCTATTTCCTAGCGAGGAAGTGTCGCATTTACATTCATTTGAAGTGTAGACGAGGAATACATAACATTTCGCAAATCATATTATACCTTACCATGAAACATAGAAATGAGATGCGATATCGTGTTTTAAGAAGCATTAGAACTCTATTCCTACGATACCTAGACATCTATAGACGCTATTACCTAGCAAGGAAGTGTCGCATTTACATTCATTTGAAGTGTAGACGAGGAATACATGACACTTCACAAACCATTTAATATCTTACCATGAAACATAGAAATGAGATGCGATATCGCGTTTTAAGTATCATAAGAAATCTATTGCTACGATACGTAGACATCTGCAAACGCTATTTCCTTGCAAGGAAGTGTCGCATTTACATTCATTTGAAGTGTAGACGAGGAATACATAACACTTCGCAAATCATATTATATCTTACCATGAAACATAGAAATGAGATCCGATATAGCGTTTTACGAAGCATTAGAACACTATTGCTACGACAGGTAGACATTTGCAAACGCTATTTCCTTGCAAGGAAGTGTCGCATTTACATTCATTTGATGTGTAGACGAGGAATACATGACACTCCGCAAATCATATTATATCTTACCATGAAACATAGGAATGAGAGGCGATATCGCGTTTTAAGAGTCATAAGAACTCTATTGCTTAGATACGTAGACATCTGCAAACGCTATTTCCATGCAGGGAAGTGTCGCATTTACATTCATTTGAAGTGTAGACGAGGAATACATGACACTTCGCAAATCATATTATATCTTACCATGAATCATAGAAGTGAGATGCGATATCGCGTTTTAAGAAGCATCAGAAATCCATTGCTACGATACGTAGACATCTGCAAACGCTATTTCCTTGCAAGAAAGTGTCGCATTTACATTCATTTGAAGTGTAGACGAGGAATACATAACACTTTGCAAATCATATTATACCTTACCATGAAACATAGAAATAAGATCCGATATCGCGTTTTAAGAATCATAAGAGCTCTATTGCTACGATACGTGGACATCTGCAAACGCTATTTTATTGCAAGGAAGTGTCGCATTTACATTCATTTGAAGTGTAGACGAGGAATACATAACACTTCGCAAATCATATTATATCTTACCATGAAACATAGAAATGAGATCCGATATCGCGTTTTAAGAAGCATTAGAACACTATTGCTACGACAGGTAGACATTTGCAAACGCTATTTCCTTGCAAGGAAGTGTCGCATTTACATTCATTTGATGTGTAGACGAGGAATACATGACACTCCGCAAATCATATTATATCTTACCATGAAACATAGGAATGAGAGGCGATATCGCGTTTTAAGAGTCATAAGAACTCTATTGCTACGATACGTAGACATCTGCAAACGCTATTTCCATGCAGGGAAGTGTCGCATTTACATTCATTTGAAGTGTAGACGAGGAATACATGACACTTCGCAAATCATATTATATCTTACCATGAATCATAGAAGTGAGAGGCGATATCGCGTTTTAAGAATCATAAGAACTCTATTGCTACGATACGTAGTCATCTGCAAACGCTATTTCCTTGCAAGGAAGTGTCGTATTTACATTCATTTGAAGCGTGGACGAGGAATACATGACACTTCGCAAATCATATTATATATTACCATGAAACATAGAAATGAGATGCATTATCGCGTTTTAAGAAGCATCAGGAATCCATTGCTACGATACGTAGACATCTGCAGACGCTATTTTCTACCAAGGAAGTGTCGCATTTACATTCATTTGAAGTGTAGACGAGGAATACATAACACTTCGCAAATCATATTATATCTTACCATGAAACATAGATATGAGATGCGATGTCGCGTTTTAAGAATCATAAGAACTCTATTGCTACTATACGTAGACAACTGCAAACGCTATTTCCTTGCAAGGGAGTGTCGCATTTACATTCATTTGAATCGTAGACGAGGAAAGGATAACACTTCGCAATGAATATTATATCTTACCATGAAACATAGAAATGAGATGCGATATCGCGTTTTAAGAAGCATTGGAACTCTATTGCTACGATACCTATACATCTGCAGACGCTATTTCCTAGCAAGGAAGTGTCGCATTTACATTCATTTGAAGTGTAGACGAGGAATACATGACACTTCGCAAATCATATTATATCTTACCATGAAACATAGAAATGAGATGCGATATCGCGTTTTAACGAGCATTAGAAATCTATTGCTACGATACATAGACATCTGCAAACGCTATTTCCTAGCGAGGAAGTGTCGCATTTACATTCATTTGAAGTGTAGACGAGGAATACATAACACTTCCCAAATCATATTATACCTTACCATGAAACATAGAAATGAGATGCGATATCGCGTTTTAAGAAGCTGCAGAAATCCATTGCTACGATACGTAGACATCTGCAAACGCTATTTCCTTGCAAAGAAGTGTCGCATTTGCATTCATTTGAAGTGTAGACGAGGAATACATAACACTTCGCAAATCATATTATACCTTACCATGAAACATAGAAATGAGATGCGATATCGCGTTTTAAGAAGCAGTAGAAATCCATTGCTACGATACGTAGACATCTGCAAACGCTATTTCCTTGCAAGGAAGTGTCGCATTTACATTCATTTGAAGTGTAGACGAGGAATACATAACACTTCGCAAATCATATTATATCTTACCATGAAACATAGAAATGTGATGCGATATCGCGTTTTAAGAATCATAAGAACTCTATTGCTACGACACGTAGACATCTGCAAACGCTATTTCCTTGCAAAGAAGTGTCGCATTTGCATTCATTTGAAGTGTAGACGAGGAATACATAACACTTCGCAAATCATATTATATCTTACCATGAAACATAGAAATGAGATGCGATATCGCGTTTTAAGAAGCATTAGAACTCTATTGCTACGATACCTAGACATCTGCAGACGCTATTTCCTAGCAAGGATGTGTCGCAGTTTCATTCATTTGAAGTGTAGACGAGGAATACATAACACTTCGCAAATCATATTACATCTTACCATGAAACATAGAAATGAGATGCGATATCGCGTTTTAAGAATCATAAGAACTATATTGCTACGATACGCAGACATCTGCAAACGCTATTTCCTTGCAAGGAAGTGTCGCATTTACATTCATTTGAATCGTAGACGAGGAATGCATATCACTTCGCAATGAATATTATATCTTATCATGAAACATAGATATGAGATGCAATATCTCGTTTTAAGAAGCATTTGAACTCTATTGCTACGATACGTAGACATCTGCAAACGCTATTTCCTTGCAAGGGAGTGTCGCATTTACATTCATTTGAAGTGTAGACGAGGAATGCATAACACTTCGCAATGAATATTATATCTTACCATGAAACATAGAAATGAGATGCGATATCGTGCTTTAAGAAGCATGAGAAATCTATTGCTACGATACGTAGATATCTGCAAACGCTATTTCCTTGGAAGGAAGTGTCGCATTTACATTTGAAGTGTAGACGAGGAATATATAACACTTCGCAACGAATATTATATCTTATCATGAAACATAGATATGAGATGCAATATCTCGTTCTAAGAAGCATTAGAAATCTATTGCTACGATACGTAGACATCTGCAAACGCTATTTCCTTGCAAGGGAGTGTCGCATTTACATTCATTTGAATCGTAGACGAGGAAAGGATAACACTTCGCAATGAATATTATATCTTACCATGAAACATAGAAATGAGATGCGATATCGCGTTTTAAGAAGCATTAGAACTCTATTGCTACGATACCTATACATCTGCAGACGCTATTTCCTAGCAAGGAAGTGTCGCATTTACATTCATTTGAAGTGTAGACGAGGAATACATGACACTTCGCAAGTCATATTATATCTTACCATGAAACATAGAAATGAGATGCGATATCGCGTTTTAACGAGCTTTACAAATCTATTTCTACGATACGTAGACATCTGCAAACGCTATTTCCTAGCGAGGAAGTGTCGCATTTACATTCATTTGAAGTGTAGACGAGGAATACATAACATTTCGCAAATCATATTATACCTTACCATGAAACATAGAAATGAGATGCGATATCGTGTTTTAAGAAGCATTAGAACTCTATTCCTACGATACCTAGACATCTATAGACGCTATTACCTAGCAAGGAAGTGTCGCATTTACATTCATTTGAAGTGTAGACGAGGAATACATGACACTTCACAAACCATTTAATATCTTACCATGAAACATAGATATGAGATGCGATATCGCGTTTTAAGTATCATAAGAAATCTATTGCTACGATACGTAGACATCTGCAAACGCTATTTCCTTGCAAGGAAGTGTCGCATTTACATTCATTTGAAGTGTAGACGAGGAATACATAACACTTCGCAAATCATATTATATCTTACCATGAAACATAGAAATGAGATCCGATATCGCGTTTTACGAAGCATTAGAACACTATTGCTACGACAGGTAGACATTTGCAAACGCTATTTCCTTGCAAGGAAGTGTCGCATTTACATTCATTTGATGTGTAGACGAGGAATACATGACACTCCGCAAATCATATTATATCTTACCATGAAACATAGGAATGTGAGGCGATATCGCGTTTTAAGAGTCATAAGAACTCTATTGCTTAGATACGTAGACATCTGCAAACGCTATTTCCATGCAGGGAAGTGTCGCATTTACATTCATTTGAAGTGTAGACGAGGAATACATGACACTTCGCAAATCATATTATATCTTACCATGAATTATAGAAGTGAGATGCGATATCGCGTTTTAAGAAGCATCAGAAATCCATTGCTACGATACGTAGACATCTGCAAACGCTATTTCCTTGCAAGAAAGTGTCGCATTTACATTCATTTGAAGTGTAGACGAGGAATACATAACACTTTGCAAATCATATTATACCTTACCATGAAACATAGAAATAAGATCCGATATCGCGTTTTAAGAATCATAAGAGCTCTATTGCTACGATACGTGGACATCTGCAAACGCTATTTTATTGCAAGGAAGTGTCGCATTTACATTCATTTGAAGTGTAGACGAGGAATACATAACACTTCGCAAATCATATTATATCTTACCATGAAACATAGAAATGAGATCCGATATCGCGTTTTAAGAAGCATTAGAACACTATTGCTACGACAGGTAGACATTTGCAAACGCTATTTCCTTGCAAGGAAGTGTCGCATTTACATTCATTTGATGTGTAGACGAGGAATACATGACACTCCGCAAATCATATTATATCTTACCATGAAACATAGGAATGAGAGGCGATATCGCGTTTTAAGAGTCATAAGAACTCTATTGCTACGATACGTAGACATCTGCAAACGCTATTTCCATGCAGGGAAGTGTCGCATTTACATTCATTTGAAGTGTAGACGAGGAATACATGACACTTCGCAAATCATATTATATCTTACCATGAATCATAGAAGTGAGAGGCGATATCGCGTTTTAAGAATCATAAGAACTCTATTGCTACGATACGTAGACATCTGCAAACGCTATTTCCTTGCAAGGAAGTGTCGTATTTACATTCATTTGAAGTGTAGACGAGGAATACATAACACTTCGCAAATCATATTATACCTTACCATGAAACATAGAAATGAGATGCGATATCGCGTTTTAAGAAGCTGCAGAAATCCATTGCTACGATACGTAGACATCTGCAAACGCTATTTCCTTGCAAAGAAGTGTCGCATTTGCATTCATTTGAAGTGTAGACGAGGAATACATAACACTTCGCAAATCATATTATACCTTACCATGAAACATAGAAATGAGATGCGATATCGCGTTTTAAGAAGCAGTAGAAATCCATTGCTACGATACGTAGACATCTGCAAACGCTATTTCCTTGCAAGGAAGTGTCGCATTTACATTCATTTGAAGTGTAGACGAGGAATACATAACACTTCGCAAATCATATTATATCTTACCATGAAACATAGAAATGTGATGCGATATCGCGTTTTAAGAATCATAAGAACTCTATTGCTACGACACGTAGACATCTGCAAACGCTATTTCCTTGCAAAGAAGTGTCGCATTTGCATTCATTTGAAGTGTAGACGAGGAATACATAACACTTCGCAAATCATATTATACCTTACCATGAAACATAGAAATGAGATGCGATATCGCGTTTTAAGAAGCATTAGAACTCTATTGCTACGATACCTAGACATCTGCAGACGCTATTTCCTAGCAAGGATGTGTCGCAGTTTCATTCATTTGAAGTGTAGACGAGGAATACATAACACTTCGCAAATCATATTACATCTTACCATGAAACATAGAAATGAGATGCGATATCGCGTTTTAAGAATCATAAGAACTATATTGCTACGATACGCAGACATCTGCAAACGCTATTTCCTTGCAAGGAAGTGTCGCATTTACATTCATTTGAATCGTAGACGAGGAATGCATATCACTTCGCAATGAATATTATATCTTATCATGAAACATAGATATGAGATGCAATATCTCGTTTTAAGAAGCATTTGAACTCTATTGCTACGATACGTAGACATCTGCAAACGCTATTTCCTTGCAAGGGAGTGTCGCATTTACATTCATTTGAAGTGTAGACGAGGAATGCATAACACTTCGCAATGAATATTATATCTTACCATGAAACATAGAAATGAGATGCGATATCGTGCTTTAAGAAGCATGAGAAATCTATTGCTACGATACGTAGATATCTGCAAACGCTATTTCCTTGGAAGGAAGTGTCGCATTTACATTTGAAGTGTAGACGAGGAATATATAACACTTCGCAACGAATATTATATCTTATCATGAAACATAGATATGAGATGCAATATCTCGTTCTAAGAAGCATTAGAAATCTATTGCTACGATACGTAGACATCTGCAAACGCTATTTCCTTGCAAGGGAGTGTCGCATTTACATTCATTTGAATCGTAGACGAGGAAAGGATAACACTTCGCAATGAATATTATATCTTACCATGAAACATAGAAATGAGATGCGATATCGCGTTTTAAGAAGCATTAGAACTCTATTGCTACGATACCTATACATCTGCAGACGCTATTTCCTAGCAAGGAAGTGTCGCATTTACATTCATTTGAAGTGTAGACGAGGAATACATGACACTTCGCAAGTCATATTATATCTTACCATGAAACATAGAAATGAGATGCGATATCGCGTTTTAACGAGCTTTACTAATCTATTTCTACGATACGTAGACATCTGCAAACGCTATTTCCTAGCGAGGAAGTGTCGCATTTACATTCATTTGAAGTGTAGACGAGGAATACATAACATTTCGCAAATCATATTATACCTTACCATGAAACATAGAAATGAGATGCGATATCGTGTTTTAAGAAGCATTAGAACTCTATTCCTACGATACCTAGACATCTATAGACGCTATTACCTAGCAAGGAAGTGTCGCATTTACATTCATTTGAAGTGTAGACGAGGAATACATGACACTTCACAAACCATTTAATATCTTACCATGAAACATAGAAATGAGATGCGATATCGCGTTTTACGAAGCATTAGAACACTATTGCTACGACAGGTAGACATTTGCAAACGCTATTTCCTTGCAAGGAAGTGTCGCATTTACATTCATTTGAAGTGTAGACGAGGAATACATAACACTTTGCAAATCATATTATACCTTACCATGAAACATAGAAATAAGATCCGATATCGCGTTTTAAGAATCATAAGAGCTCTATTGCTACGATACGTGGACATCTGCAAACGCTATTTTATTGCAAGGAAGTGTCGCATTTACATTCATTTGAAGTGTAGACGAGGAATACATAACACTTCGCAAATCATATTATATCTTACCATGAAACATAGAAATGAGATCCGATATCGCGTTTTAAGAAGCATTAGAACACTATTGCTACGACAGGTAGACATTTGCAAACGCTATTTCCTTGCAAGGAAGTGTCGCATTTACATTCATTTGATGTGTAGACGAGGAATACATGACACTCCGCAAATCATATTATATCTTACCATGAAACATAGGAATGAGAGGCGATATCGCGTTTTAAGAGTCATAAGAACTCTATTGCTACGATACGTAGACATCTGCAAACGCTATTTCCATGCAGGGAAGTGTCGCATTTACATTCATTTGAAGTGTAGACGAGGAATACATGACACTTCGCAAATCATATTATATCTTACCATGAATCATAGAAGTGAGAGGCGATATCGCGTTTTAAGAATCATAAGAACTCTATTGCTACGATACGTAGACATCTGCAAACGCTATTTCCTTGCAAGGAAGTGTCGTATTTACATTCATTTGAAGCGTGGACGAGGAATACATGACACTTCGCAAATCATATTATATATTACCATGAAACATAGAAATGAGATGCATTATCGCGTTTTAAGAAGCATCAGAAATCCATTGCTACGATACGTAGACATCTGCAAGCGCTATTTCCTTGCTAGAAAGTGTCGCATCTACATTCATTTGAAGTGTAGACGAGGAATACATAACACTTTGCAAATCATATTATAACTTACCATGAAACATAGAAATAAGATCCGATATCGCGTTTTAAGAATCATAAGAACTATATTGCTACGATACGCAGACATCTGCAAACGCTATTTCCTTGCAAGGAAGTGTCGCATTTACATTCATTTGAATCGTAGACGAGGAATGCATATCACTTCGCAATGAATATTATATCTTATCATGAAACATAGATATGAGATGCAATATCTCGTTTTAAGAAGCATTTGAACTCTATTGCTACGATACGTAGACATCTGCAAACGCTATTTCCTAGCAAGGAAGTGTCGCATTTACATTCATTTGAAGTGTAGACGAGGAATACATAACACTTCGCAAATCATATTATATCTTACCATGAAACATAGAAATGAGATGCGATATCGCGTTTTAAGAAGCATTAGAACTCTATTGCTACGATACCTAGACATCTGCAGACGCTATTTTCTACCAAGGAAGTGTCGCATTTACATTCATTTGAAGTGTGGACGAGGAATACATAACACTTCGCAAATCATATTATATCTTACCATGAAACATAGAAATGAGATGCGATGTCGCGTTTTAAGAATCATAAGAACTCTATTGCTACGATACGTAGACATCTGCAAACGCTATTTCCTTGCAAGGAAGTGTCGCATTTACATTCATTTGATGTGTAGACGAGGAATACATAACACTTTGCAAATCATATTATATCTTACCATGAAACACAGAAATGAGATGCGATATCGCGTTTAAAGAAGCATTAGAACTCTATTGCTACGATACGTAGACATCTGCAAACGCTATTTCCTTGGAAGGAAGTGTTGCATTTACATTCATTTGAATCGTAGACGAGGAATGCATAACACTTCGCAATGAATATTATATCTTATCATGAAACATAGATATGAGATGCGATATCGCGTTTTATGAAGCATTAGAACTCTATTGCTACGATACCTATACATCTGCAGACGCTATTTCCTAGCAAGGAAGTGTCGCATTTACATTCATTTGAAGTGTAGACGAGGAATACATGACACTTCGCAAATCATATCATATCTTACCATGAAACATAGAAATGAGATGCGATATCGCGTTTTAACGAGCATTAGAAATCTATTGCTACGATACGTAGACATCTGCAAACGCTATTTCCTAGCGAGGAAGTGTCGCATTTACATTCATTTGAAGTGTAGACGAGGAATACATAACACTTCGCATATCATATTATATCTTACCATGAAACATAGAAATGAGATGCGATATCGTGTTTTAGGAAGCATTAGAACTCTATTCCTACGATACCTAGACATCTGCAGACGCTATTACCTAGCAAGGAAGTGTCGCATTTACATTCATCTGAAGTGTAGACGAGGAATACATAACACTCCGCAAATCATATTATGTCTTACCATGAAACATAGAAATGTGATGCGATATCGCGTTTTAAGAATCATAAGAACTCTATTGCTACGATACGTAGACATCTGCAAACGCTATTTCCTTGCAAAGAAGTGTCGCATTTGCATTCATTTGAAGTGTAGACGAGGAATACATAACACTTCGCAAATCATATTATATCTTACCATGAAACATAGAAATGAGATGCGATATCGCGTTTTAAGAAGCATTAGAACTCTATTGCTACGAAACCTAGACATCTGCAGACGCTATTTCCTAGCAAGGATGTGTCGCAGTTACATTCATTTGAAGTGTAGACGAGGAATACATAACACTTCGCAAATCATATTACATCTTACCATGAAACATAGAAATGAGATGCGATATCGCGTTTTAAGAATCATAAGAACTATATTGCTACGATACGCAGACATCTGCAAACGCTATTTCCTTGCAAGGAAGTGTCGCATTTACATTCATTTGTATCGTAGACGAGGCATGCATAACACTTCGCAATGAATATTATATCTTATCATGAAACATAGATATGAGATGCAATATCTCGTTTTAAGAAGCATTTGAACTCTATTGCTACGATACGTAGACATCTGCAAACGCTATTTCCATGCAGGGAAGTGTCCCATTTACATTCATTTGAAGTGTAGACGAGGAATACATGACACTTCGCAATGAATATTATATCTTATCATGAATCATAGAAGTGAGAGGCGATATCGCGTTTTAAGAATCATAAGAACTCTATTGCTACGATACGTAGACATCTGCAAACGCTATTTCCATGCAGGGAAGTGTCGCATTTACATTCATTTGAAGTGTAGACGAGGAATACATGACACTTCGCAAATCATATTATATCTTACCATGAAACATAGAAATGAGATCCGATATCGCGTTTTAAGAATCATAAGAACTCTATTGCTACGATACGTAGACATCTGCAAACGCTATTTCCTTGCAGGGAAGTGTCGTATTTACATTCATTTGAAGCGTGGACGAGGAATACATGACACTTCGCAAATCATATTATATATTACCATGAAACATAGAAATGAGATGCATTATCGCGTTTTAAGAAGCATCAGAAATCCATTGCTACGATACGTAGACATCTGCAAACGCTATTTCCTTGCTAGAAAGTGTCGCATCTACATTCATTTGAAGTGTAGACGAGGAATGCATAACACTTTGCAAATCATATTATAACTTACCATGAAACATAGAAATAAGATCCGATATCGCGTTTTAAGAATCATAAGAGCTCTATTGCTACGATATGTAGACATTTGCAAACGCTATTTCCTTGCAGGGAAGTGTCGCATTTACATTAATTTGAAGTGTAGACGAGGAATACATGACACTTCGCAAATCATATTATATCTTACCATGAATCATAGAAGTGAGATGCGATATCGCGTTTTAAGAAGCAGCAGAAATCCATTGCTACGATACGTAGACATCTGCAAACGCTATTTCCTTGCAAGAAAGTGTCGCATTTACATTCATTTGAAGTGTAGACGAGGAATACATAACACTTCGCAAATCATATTATATCTTACCATGAAACATAGAAATGAGATGCGATATCGCGTTTTAAGAAGCATTAGAACTCTATTGCTACGATACCTAGACATCTGCAGACGCTATTTCCTAGCAAGGATGTGTCGCAGTTACATACATTTGAAGTGTAGACGAGGAATACATAACACTTCGCAAATCATATTACATCTTACCATGAAGCATAGATATGAGATGCAATATCTCGTTTTAAGAAGCATTTGAACTCTATTGCTACGATACTTAGACATCTGCAAACGCTATTTCCTTGCAAGGGAGTGTCGCGTTTACATTCATTTGAAGTGTAGACGAGGAATGCATAACACTTCGCAATGAATATTATATCTTACCATGAAAAATAGAAATGAGATGCGATATCGTGTTTTAAGAAGCATGAGAAATCTATTGCTTCGATACGTAGATATCTGCAAACGCTATTTCCTTGGAAGGAAGTGTCGCATTTACATTTGAAGTGTAGACGAGGAATATATAACACTTCGCAACGAATATTATATCTTATCATGAAACATAGATATGAGATGCAATATCTCGTTTTAAGACGCATTTGAACTCTATTTCTACGATACCTAGACATCTGCAAACGCTATTTCCTAGCAAGGAAGTGTCGCATTTACATTCATTTGAAGTGTAGACGAGGAATACATAACACTTCGCAAATCATATTATATCTTACCATGAAACATAGATATGAGATGCGATGTCGCGTTTTAAGAATCATAAGAACTCTATTGCTACTATACGTAGACATCTGCAAACGCTATTTCCTTGCAAGGGAGTGTCGCATTTACATTCATTTGAATCGTAGACGAGGAAAGGATAACACTTCGCAATGAATATTATATCTTACCATGAAACATAGAAATGAGATGCGATATCGCGTTTTAAGAAGCATTGGAACTCTATTGCTACGATACCTATACATCTGCAGACGCTATTTCCTAGCAAGGAAGTGTCGCATTTACATTCATTTGAAGTGTAGACGAGGAATACATGACACTTCGCAAATCATATTATATCTTACCATGAAACATAGAAATGAGATGCGATATCGCGTTTTAACGAGCATTAGAAATCTATTGCTACGATACATAGACATCTGCAAACGCTATTTCCTAGCGAGGAAGTGTCGCATTTACATTCATTTGAAGTGTAGACGAGGAATACATAACACTTCGCAAATCATATTATACCTTACCATGAAACATAGAAATGAGATGCGATATCGTGTTTTAAGAAGCATTAGAACTCTATTCCTACGATACCTAGACATCTATAGACGCTATTACCTAGCAAGGAAGTGTCGCATTTACATTCATTTGAAGTGTAGACGAGGAATACATGACACTTCACAAACCATATAATATCTTACCATGAAACATAGAAATGAGATGCGATATCGCGTTTTAAGTATCATAAGAAATCTATTGCTACGATACGTAGACATCTGCAAACGCTATTTCCTTGCAAGGAAGTGTCGCATTTACATTCATTTGAAGTGTAGACGAGGAATACATAACACTTCGCAAATCATACTATATCTTACCATGAAACATAGAAATGTGATGCGATATCGCGTTTTAAGAATCATAAGAACTCTATAGCTACGACACGTAGACATCTGCAAACGCTATTTCCTTGTAAAGAAGTGTCGCATTTGCATTCATTTGAAGTGTAGACGAGGAATACATAACACTTCGCAAATCATATTATATCTTACCATGAAACATAGAAATGAGATGCGATATCGCGTTTTAAGAAGCATTAGAACTCTATTGCTACGATACCTAGACATCTGCAGACGCTATTTCCTAGCAAGGATGTGTCGCAGTTTCATTCATTTGAAGTGTAGACGAGGAATACATAACACTTTGCAAATCATATTATAACTTACCATGAAACATAGAAATAAGATCCGATATCGCGTTTTAAGAATCATAAGAGCTCTATTGCTACGATACGTAGACATCTGCAAACGCTATTTCCTTGCAGGGAAGTGTCGCATTTACATTAATTTGAAGTGTAGACGAGGAATACATGACACTTCGCAAATCATATTATATCTTACCATGAATCATAGAAGTGAGATGCGATATCGCGTTTTAAGAAGCAGCAGAAATCCATTGCTACGATACGTAGACATCTGCAAACGCTATTTCCTTGCAAGGGAGTGTCGCATTTACATTCATTTGAATCGTAGACGAGGAAAGGATAACACTTCGCAATGAATATTATATCTTACCATGAAACATAGAAATGTGATGCGATATCGCGTTTTAAGAATCATAAGAACTCTATTGCTACGATACGTAGACATCTGCAAACGCTATTTCCTTGCAAAGAAGTGTCGCATTTGCATTCATTTGAAGTGTAGACGAGGAATACATAACACTTCGCAAATCATATTATATCTTACCATGAAACATAGAAATGAGATGCGATATCGCGTTTTAAGAAGCATTAGAACTCTATTGCTACGATACCTAGACATCTGCAGACGCTATTTCCTAGCAAGGATGTGTCGCAGTTACATACATTTGAAGTGTAGACGAGGAATACATAACACTTCGCAAATCATATTACATCTTACCATGAAGCATAGATATGAGATGCAATATCTCGTTTTAAGAAGCATTTGAACTCTATTGCTACGATACTTAGACATCTGCAAACGCTATTTCCTTGCAAGGGAGTGTCGCGTTTACATTCATTTGAAGTGTAGACGAGGAATGCATAACACTTCGCAATGAATATTATATCTTACCATGAAACATAGAAATGAGATGCGATATCGTGTTTTAAGAAGCATGAGAAATCTATTGCTTCGATACGTAGATATCTGCAAACGCTATTTCCTTGGAAGGAAGTGTCGCATTTACATTTGAAGTGTAGACGAGGAATATATAACACTTCGCAACGAATATTATATCTTATCATGAAACATAGATATGAGATGCGATATCGCGTTTTAAGAATCATAAGAACTCTATTGCTACTATACGTAGACATCTGCAAACGCTATTTCCTTGCAAGGGAGTGTCGCATTTACATTCATTTGAATCGTAGACGAGGAAAGGATAACACTTCGCAATGAATATTATATCTTACCATGAAACATAGAAATGAGATGCGATATCGCGTTTTAAGAAGCATTGGAACTCTATTGCTACGATACCTATACATCTGCAGACGCTATTTCCTAGCAAGGAAGTGTCGCATTTACATTCATTTGAAGTGTAGACGAGGAATACATGACACTTCGCAAATCATATTATATCTTACCATGAAACATAGAAATGAGATGCGATATCGCGTTTTAACGAGCATTAGAAATCTATTGCTACGATACATAGACATCTGCAAACGCTATTTCCTAGCGAGGAAGTGTCGCATTTACATTCATTTGAAGTGTAGACGAGGAATACATAACACTTCGCAAATCATATTATACCTTACCATGAAACATAGAAATGAGATGCGATATCGCGTTTTAAGAAGCTGCAGAAATCCATTGCTACGATACGTAGACATCTGCAAACGCTATTTCCTTGCAAAGAAGTGTCGCATTTGCATTCATTTGAAGTGTAGACGAGGAATACATAACACTTCGCAAATCATATTATACCTTACCATGAAACATAGAAATGAGATGCGATATCGCGTTTTAAGAAGCAGTAGAAATCCATTGCTACGATACGTAGACATCTGCAAACGCTATTTCCTTGCAAGGAAGTGTCGCATTTACATTCATTTGAAGTGTAGACGAGGAATACATAACACTTCGCAAATCATATTATATCTTACCATGAAACATAGAAATGTGATGCGATATCGCGTTTTAAGAATCATAAGAACTCTATTGCTACGACACGTAGACATCTGCAAACGCTATTTCCTTGCAAAGAAGTGTCGCATTTGCATTCATTTGAAGTGTAGACGAGGAATACATAACACTTCGCAAATCATATTATATCTTACCATGAAACATAGAAATGAGATGCGATATCGCGTTTTAAGAAGCATTAGAACTCTATTGCTACGATACCTAGACATCTGCAGACGCTATTTCCTAGCAAGGATGTGTCGCAGTTTCATTCATTTGAAGTGTAGACGAGGAATACATAACACTTCGCAAATCATATTACATCTTACCATGAAACATAGAAATGAGATGCGATATCGCGTTTTAAGAATCATAAGAACTATATTGCTACGATACGCAGACATCTGCAAACGCTATTTCCTTGCAAGGAAGTGTCGCATTTACATTCATTTGAATCGTAGACGAGGAATGCATATCACTTCGCAATGAATATTATATCTTATCATGAAACATAGATATGAGATGCAATATCTCGTTTTAAGAAGCATTTGAACTCTATTGCTACGATACGTAGACATCTGCAAACGCTATTTCCTTGCAAGGGAGTGTCGCATTTACATTCATTTGAAGTGTAGACGAGGAATGCATAACACTTCGCAATGAATATTATATCTTACCATGAAACATAGAAATGAGATGCGATATCGTGCTTTAAGAAGCATGAGAAATCTATTGCTACGATACGTAGATATCTGCAAACGCTATTTCCTTGGAAGGAAGTGTCGCATTTACATTTGAAGTGTAGACGAGGAATATATAACACTTCGCAACGAATATTATATCTTATCATGAAACATAGATATGAGATGCAATATCTCGTTCTAAGAAGCATTAGAAATCTATTGCTACGATACGTAGACATCTGCAAACGCTATTTCCTTGCAAGGGAGTGTCGCATTTACATTCATTTGAATCGTAGACGAGGAAAGGATAACACTTCGCAATGAATATTATATCTTACCATGAAACATAGAAATGAGATGCGATATCGCGTTTTAAGAAGCATTAGAACTCTATTGCTACGATACCTATACATCTGCAGACGCTATTTCCTAGCAAGGAAGTGTCGCATATACATTCATTTGAAGTGTAGACGAGGAATACATGACACTTCGCAAGTCATATTATATCTTACCATGAAACATAGAAATGAGATGCGATATCGCGTTTTAACGAGCTTTACAAATCTATTTCTACGATACGTAGACATCTGCAAACACTATTTCCTAGCGAGGAAGTGACGCATTTACATTCATTTGAAGTGTAGACGAGGAATACATAACATTTCGCAAATCATATTATACCTTACCATGAAACATAGAAATGAGATGCGATATCGTGTTTTAAGAAGCATTAGAACTCTATTCCTACGATACCTAGACATCTATAGACGCTATTACCTAGCAAGGAAGTGTCGCATTTACATTCATTTGAAGTGTAGACGAGGAATACATGACACTTCACAAACCATATAATATCTTACCATGAAACATAGAAATGAGATGCGATATCGCGTTTTAAGTATCATAAGAAATCTATTGCTACGATACGTAGACATCTGCAAACGCTATTTCCTTGCAAGGAAGTGTCGCATTTACATTCATTTGAAGTGTAGACGAGGAATACATAACACTTCGCAAATCATATTATATCTTACCATGAAACATAGAAATGAGATCCGATATCGCGTTTTAAGAAGCATTAGAACACTATTGCTACGACAGGTAGACATTTGCAAACGCTATTTCCTTGCAAGGAAGTGTGGCATTTACATTCATTTGATGTGCAGACGAGGAATACATGACACTCCGCAAATCATATTATATCTTACCATGAAACATAGGAATGAGAGGCGATATCGCGTTTTAAGAGTCATAAGAACTCTATTGCTACGATACGTAGACATCTGCAAACGCTATTTCCATGCAGGGAAGTGTCGCATTTACATTCATTTGAAGTGTAGACGAGGAATACATGACACTTCGCAAATCATATTATATCTTACCATGAATCATAGAAGTGAGATGCGATATCGCGTTTTAAGAAGCATCAGAAATCCATTGCTACGATACGTAGACATCTGCAAACGCTATTTCCTTGCAGCGAAGTGTCGCATTTACATTCATTTGAAGTGTAGACGAGGAATACATGACACTTCGCAAATCATATTATATCTTACCATGAATCATAGAAGTGAGATGCGATATCGCGTTTTAAGAAGCAGCAGAAATCCATTGCTACGATACGTAGACATCTGCAAACGCTATTTCCTTGCAAGGAAGTGTCGCATTTACATTCATTTGAAGTGTAGACGAGGAATACATAACACTTCGCAAATCATATTATATCTTACCATGAAACACAGACATGAGATCCGTTATCGCGTTTTAAGAATCATATGAACTCTATTGCTACGATACGTAGACATCTGCAAACGCTATTTCCTTGCAGGGAAGTGTCGCATTTACATTCATTTGAAGTGTAGACGAGGAATACATGACACTTCGCAAATCATATTATATCTTACCATGAAACATAGAAATGAGATGCGATATCGTGTTTTAAGAAGCATTAGAACACTATTGCTACGATAGGTAGACATTTGCAAACGCTATTTCCTTGCAAGGAAGTGTCGCATTTACATTCATTTGAAGTGTAGACGACGGATACATAAGATTTCGCAAATCATATTATACCTTACCAAGAAACATAGAAATGAGATGCGATACCGCGTTTTAAGAAGCATTGGAACACTATTGCTACGATACGTAGACATCTGCAAACGCTATTTCCTTGCAAGGAAGTGTCGCATTTACATTCATTTGAAACGTAGACGAGGTATGTATAACACTTCGCAATGAATATTATATCTTACCATGAAACATAGATATGAGATGCAATATCTCGTTTTAAGAAGCATTTGAACTCTATTGCTTCGATACGTAGACATCTGCAAACGCTATTTCCTTGCAAGGAAGTGTCGCATTTACATTCATTTGAAGTGTAGACGAGGAATACATAACACTTCTCACATCATATTATATCTTACCATGAAACATAGAAATAAGATCCGATATCGCGTTTTAAGAATCATAAGAACTCTATTGCTACGATACGTAGACATCTGCAAACGCTATTTCCTTGCAAGGAAGTGTCGCATTTACATTCATTTGAAGTGTAGACGAGGAATACATAACACTTCGCAAATCATATTATATCTTACCATGAAACATAGAAATGAGATGCGATATCGCGTTTTAAGAAGCATTAGAACTCTATTGCTACGATACCTAGACATCTGCAAACGCTATTTCCTTGCAAGGAAGTGTCACATTTACATTCATTTGAAGTGTAGACGAGGAATACATAACACTTCGCAAATCATATTATATCTTACCATGAACCATAGAAATGAGAAGCGATATCGCGTTTTAAGAATCATAAGAACTCTATTGCTACGATACGTAGACATCTGCAAACGCTATTTCCTTGCAAAGAAGTGTCGCATTTACATTCATTTGAAGTGTAGACGAGGAATACATAACACTTCGCAAATCATATTATATCTTACCATGAAACATAGAAATGAGATCCGATATCGCGTTTTAAGAATCATAAGAACTCTATTGCTACGATACGTAGACATCTGCAAACGCTATTTCCTTGCAAGGAAGTGTCGCATTTACATTCAATTGAAGCGTGGACGAGGAATACATGACACTTCGCAAATCATATTATATCTTACCATGAAACATAGAAATGAGATGCGTTATCGCGTTTTAAGAAGCATCAGAAATCCATTGCTACGATACGTGGACATCTGCAAACGCTATTTCCTTGCAAGAAAGTGTCGCATTTACATTCATTTGAAGTGTAGACGAGGAATACATAACACTTCGCAAAACATATTATACATTACCATGAAACATAGAAATAAGATCCGATATCGCGTTTTAAGAATCATAAGTACTCTATTGCTACGATACGTAGACATCTGCAAACGCTATTTCCTTGCAGGGAAGTGTCGCATTTACATTCATTTGAAGTGTGGACGAGGAATACAGGACACTTCGCAAATCATATTATATCTTACCATGAATCATAGAAGTGAGGTGCGATATCGCGTTTTAAGATGCAGCAGAAATCCATTGCTACGATACGTAGACATCTGCAAACGCTATTTCCTTGCAAGAAAGTGTCGCATTTACATTCAATTGAAGTGTAGACGAGGAATACATGACACTTCGCAAATCATATTATATCTTACCATGAAACATAGAAATGAGATGCGTTATCGCGTTTTAAGAAGCATCAGAAATCCATTGCTACGATACGTAGACATCTGCAAACGCTATTTCCTTGCAAGAAAGTGTCGCATTTACATTCATTTGAAGTGTAGACGAGGAATACATAACACTTCGCAATTCATATTATACCTTACCATGAAACATAGAAATGGGATCCGATATCGCGTTTTAAGAATCATAAGAACTCTATTGCTACGATACGTAGACATCTGCAAACGCCATTTCCTTGCAAGTGTGACGTCAGGCGTAGCGCCTGCCACCCATCAGCCTGCTCGCCGCCTCCAGCATCAACCCCTGCACGCAGGCAACCTGCCGTACACGCCTGCAGATTCAGCAACCAGCAGCGTTCGCGCGCGCACAGGTGCACGCGCTCACACGCACGTAGGAACACCTCTTTCTCGCTCGCACCAACAAGCAACGCTGTCTCGCTCGCACCTACGAGCATCCCCGCCTCCCTCGCATCGAGGACTCCGTCCAGAGGGAAGAAGTCGCAGCCCGTCACCGGAATGGGGACTGTTCCAGTTTAGGGAACCAACATTGCCAGACCCTGTACACTATTTTTAACTCATATATTACATCTATGTACATGTATTATAATCCTAAATCTAAGTACTCATGACACATATTGTAACACACCACAACACACACGTAATTCTAAGTCCGTAGGTATATGATTATATATTAAGACGCGCCTGCGCCAACGACACGCGCAGCTAGGCCCACCACGAGCCGCGAGTCCCCACTCGCTGGACCACGCGCTCCCCACTACGAGCGCCCGCGACCGAAGCGCCTCGCGAACCGAGGAGGTCCGAGACGCGACTCCAGAAAGTCAGTCTACTTCGAGATTCCAGTCCGAGGAGTCGAATCCTCCAGTACCATTTCTTATACTCGAGCCATTAGCCGCCTCAATGTGGGGTCTAGGCTACGCGCTAGTATTTCTATTTCCTTAGTTCTAACTTAGAATAATTTCAACTTTGTATAATTTTAACTTAGAATATATTCCATTTATTTTACTACATCTAGTTTTTGAGTTTAATACCATATCTACTAATTCCTATATCTACTAAATCAAATACCACTTCTCGCGCTTAATACAAACAGTAACAACGAATTCTTCCACGTGTCTCTTCCATACAACTGGGTAGCTTCCCATCACCTCGAAGGAGTATAGAACTCAGCTTTGCAGAGTTGCGATAGAGCGGACCGCCGCTTATCCTTCCGAGCATTGTCTGTTAGTACAGAAAACTCTGGGTGAATGGGGCGTGATTCCGGTTCGCGAAGAACACGACGCGCGGGTAGGAAGAATTTCCTTCGCTCACTTGTGCGTGGATACGTGGGTAACGTATTCCGGATCCCCGTGTACCAGCAACCTGTCTCCGCACCTGTTCAGCAGCATCATTCCGAAGTCTCTAGCAACGCTGAGTCTCCTGTTTCCGCAACCGAGGTTGCTGCGATATCTACAGTCTCCACCGAATCCGCTTCGCATCCGAGTCGCCGTTTACCGCTTCGCTGGAAGCTCATTGAATTATCAACCTCAATCAACAGGCCAGCACCTACGTCGATACCAATCAACGATCCACGGCGAGAATTTTACCAACGTATCGAGAACGAAATCAGCAAAGATAACATTTCCAACTCCTAATATCCGCAAATCGCGAGTGTTTTGTCCGTGTCGCGTTTGCTGAAATAGTCGAACCCGGTCGTAACGCGTTTCCGCGGACCGAATTTCGAACAAATAGGCTAGTGTCGTGAAGCCTCCGGATAAACGAAAAGTTATTTCGCCGGACGTGACACAAGGAAGTGTCGCATTTACATTCATTTGATGTGTAGACGAGGAATACATAACACTTCGCAAATCATATTATATCTTACCATGAAACATAGAAATGAGATGCGATATCGCGTTTAAGAAGCATTAGAACTCTACTGCTACGATACGTAGACATCTGCAAACGCTATTTCCTAGCGAGGAAGTGTCGCATTCACATTCATTTGAAGTGTGGACGAGGAATACATGACACATCGGAAATCATATTATATCTTAGAATGAAACATAGAAATGAGATGCGATATCGCGTTTTAAGAAGCATCAGAAACCCATGTGCTACGATACGTAGACATCTACAAACCGCTATTTCCTTGCAAGAAAGTGTCGCATTTACATTCATTTGAAGTGTAGACGAGGAAAACATAACACTTCGCAAATCATATTATATCTTACCATGAAACAACAGACATGAGATCCGTTATCGCGTTTTAAGAATCATATGAACTCTATTGCTACGATACGTAGACATCTGCAAACGCTATTTCCTTGCAGGGAGTGTCGCATTTACATTCATTTGAAGTGTAGACGAGGAATACATGACACTTCGCAAATCATATTATATCTTACCATGAAACATAGAAATGAGATGCGATATCGCGTTTTAACAAGCAGCAGAAATCCATTGCTACGATACGTAGACATCTGCAAACGCTATTTCCTTGCAAGAAAGTGTCGCATTTACATTCATTTGATGTGTAGACGAGGAATACATAACACTTCGCAAATCATATTATATCTTACCATGAAACATAGAAATGAGATGCGATATCGCGTTTTAATAAGCATTAGAACTCCATTGCTACGATACCTAGACATCTGCAGACGCTATTTCCTAGCAAGGAAGTGTCGCATTTACATTCATTTGAAGTGTAGACGGGGAATACATGACACTTCGCAAATCATATAATATCTTACCATGAAACGTAGAAATGAGATGCGATATCGCGTTTTAAGAATCATAAGAACTCTATTGCTACGATACGTAGACATCTGCAAACGCTATTTCCATGCAAGGAAGTGTCACATTTACATTCATTTGAATCGTAGACGTGGAATACATAACACTTCGCAAATCATATTATATCTTACCATGAAACATAGAAATGAGATGCGATATCGCGTTTTAAGAAGCATTCGAACTCTATTGCTACGATACGTAGACATCTGCAAACGCTATCTCCTTGCAAGGAAGTGTCGCATTTACATTCATTTGAATCGTAGACGAGGAATACATAACACTTCGCAAATCATATTATATCTTACCATGAAACATACAAATGAGATGCGATATCGCGTTTTAAGAAGCATTGGAACTCTATTGCTACGATACGTAGACATCTGCAAACGCTATTTCCTTGCAACGAAGTGTCGCATTTACTTTCACTTGAAGTGTAGACGAGGAATACATAACACTTCGCAAATCATATTATATCCTACCATGAAACATAGAAATAAGGTCCGATATCGCGTTTTAGGAATCATAAGAACTCTATTGCTACGATACGTAGACATCTGCAAACGCTATTTCCTTGCAGGGAAGTGTCGCATTTACATTCATTTGAAGCGTAGACGAGGAATACATGACACTTCGCAAATCATTTTATATCTTACCATGAAACATAGAAATGAGATGCGATATCGCGTTTTAATAAGCATTAGAACTCCATTGCTACGATACCTAGACATCTGCAGACGCTATTTCCTAGCAAGGAAGTGTCGCATTTACATTCATTTGAAGTGTAGACGGGGAATACATGACACTTCGCAAATCATATAATATCTTACCATGAAACGTAGAAATGAGATGCGATATCGCGTTTTAAGAATCATAAGAACTCTATTGCTACGATACGTAGACATCTGCAAACGCTATTTCCTTGCAAGGAAGTGTCACATTTACATTCATTTGAATCGTAGACGTGGAATACATAACACTTCGCAAATCATATTATATCTTACCATGAAACATAGAAATGAGATGCGATATCGCGTTTTAAGAAGCATTGGAACTCTATTGCTACGATACGTAGACATCTGCAAACGCTATCTCCTTGCAAGGAAGTGTCGCATTTACAATCATTTGAATCGTAGACGAGGAATACATAACACTTCGCAAATCATATTATATCTTACCATGAAACATACAAATGAGATGCGATATCGCGTTTTAAGAAGCATTGGAACTCTATTGCTACGATACGTAGACATCTGCAAACGCTATTTCCTTGCAACGAAGTGTCGCATTTACTTTCACTTGAAGTGTAGACGAGGAATACATAACACTTCGCAAATCATATTATATCCTACCATGAAACATAGAAATAAGGTCCGATATCGCGTTTTAGGAATCATAAGAACTCTATTGCTACGATACGTAGACATCTGCAAACGCTATTTCCTTGCAGGGAAGTGTCGCATTTACATTCATTTGAAGCGTAGACGAGGAATACATGACACTTCGCAAATCATTTTATATCTTACCATGAATCATAGAAGTGAGATGCGATATCGCGTTTTAAGAAGCAGCAGAAATCCATTGCTACGATACGTAGACATCTGCAAACGCTATTTCCTAGCAAGGAAGTGTCGCATTTACATTCATTTGATGTGTAGACGAGGAATACATAACACTTCGCAAATCATATTATATCTTACCATGAAACATAGAAATGAGATGCGATATCGCGTTTTAAGAAGCATTAGAACTCTATTGCTACGATACCTAGACATCTGCAAACGCTATTTCCTTGCAAGGAAGTGTCGCACTCACATTCATTTGAAGTGTAGACGAGGAATACATAACACTTCGCAAATCATATTATATCTTACCATGAAACATTGAAATGAGATGCGATATCGCTTTTTAAGAATCATAAGAACTCTATTGTTACGATACGTAGACATCTGCAAACGCTATTTCCTTGCAAGGAAGTGTCGCATTTACGTTCATTTGAATCGCAGACGAGGAATGCATAACACTTCGCATTGAATATTATATCTTATTATGAAACATAGATATGAGATGCAATATCTCGTTTTATGAAGCATTTGAACTCTATTGCTTCGATACGTAGACATCTGCAAACGCTATTTCCTTGCAAGGAAGTGTCGCATTTACATTAATTTGAATGGTAGACGAGGAATACATAACACTTCGCAAATCATATTTTATCTTACCATGAAACATACAAATGAGATGCGATATCGCGTTTTAAGAAGCATTGGAACTCTATTGCTACGATGCGTAGACATCTGCAAACGCTATTTCCTTGCAAGTAATTGTTGCATTTACATTCATTTGAATCGTAGACGAGGAATGCGTAACACTTCGCAATGAATATTATATCTTATCAAGATACATATATATGCTGTGCAATATCTCGTTTTAAGAAGCATTTGAACTCTGTTGCTTCGATACGTAGACATCTGCAAACGCTATTTCCTTGCAACGAAGTGTCGCATTTACTTTCACTTGAAGTGTAGACGAGGAATACATAACACTTCGCAAATCATATTATATCCTACCATGAAACATAGAAATAGGATCCGATATCGCGTTTTAGGAATCATAAGAACTCTATTGCTACGATACGTAGACATCTGCAAACGCTATTTCCTTGCAGGGAAGTGTCGCATTTACATTCATTTGAAGTGTAGACGAGGAATACATGACACTTCGCAAATCATTTTATATCTTACCATGAATCATAGAAGTGAGATGCGATATCGCGTTTTAAGAAGCAGCAGAAATCCATTGCTACGATACGTAGACATCTGCAAACGCTATTTCCTAGCAAGGAAGTGTCGCATTTACATTCATTTGATGTGTAGACGAGGAATACATAACACTTCGCAAATCATATTATATCTTACCATGAAACATAGAAATGAGATGCGATATCGCGTTTTAAGAAGCATTAGAACTCTATTGCTACGATACCTAGACATCTGCAAACGCTATTTCCTTGCAAGGAAGTGTCGCACTCACATTCATTTGAAGTGTAGACGAGGAATACATAACACTTCGCAAATCATATTATATCTTACCATGAAACATTGAAATGAGATGCGATATCGCTTTTTAAGAATCACAAGAACTCTATTGTTACGATACGTAGACATCTGCAAACGCTATTTCCTTGCAAGGAAGTGTCGCATTTACGTTCATTTGAATCGTAGACGAGGAATGCATAACACTTCGCAATGAATATTATATCTTATCATGAAACATAGATATGAGATGCAATATCTCGTTTTATGAAGCATTTGAACTCTATTGCTTCGATACGTAGACATCTGCAAACGCTATTTCCTTGCAAGGAAGTGTCGCATTTACATTCATTTGAATCGTAGACGAGGAATGCATAACACTTCGCAATGAATATTATATCTTATCATGAAACATAGATATGAGATGCAATATCGCGTTCTAAGAAGCATTAGAATTCTACTGCTACGATACGCAGACATCTGCAAACGCTATTTCGTTGCAAGGAAGTGTCGCATTTACATTCATTTGAAGCGTGGACGAGGAATACATGACACTTCGCAAATCATATTATATCTTACCATGAAACATAGAAACGAGATGCGATATCGCGTTTTAAGAAGCAGCAGAAATCCATTGCTACGATACGTAGACATCTGCAAGCGCTATTTCCTTGCAAGAAAGTGTCGCATTTACATTCATTTGATGTGTAGACGAGGAATACATAACACTTCGCAAATCATATTATATCTTACCATGAAACATAGAAATGAGATGCGATATCGCGTTTTAATAAGCATTAGAACTCCATTGCTACGATACCTAGACATCTGCAGACGCTATTTCCTAGCAAGGAAGTGTCGCATTTACATTCATTTGAAGTGTAGACGGGGAATACATGACACTTCGCAAATCATATAATATCTTACCATGAAACGTAGAAATGAGATGCGATATCGCGTTTTAAGAATCATAAGAACTCTATTGCTACGATACGTAGACATCTGCAAACGCTATTTCCTTGCAAGGAAGTGTCACATTTACATTCATTTGAATCGTAGACGAGGAATACATAACACTTCGCAAATCATATTATATCTTACCATGAGACATAGAAATGAGATGCGATATCGCGTTTTAAGAAGCATTGGAACTCTATTGCTACGATACGTAGACATCTGCAAACGCTATCTCCTTGCAAGGAAGTGTCGCATTTACATTCATTTGAATCGTAGACGAGGAATACATAACACTTCGCAAATCATATTATATCTTACCATGAAACATACAAATGAGATGCGATATCGCGTTTTAAGAAGCATTGGAACTCTATTGCTACGATACGTAGACATCTGCAAACGCTATTTCCTTGCAAGGAATTGTTGCATTTACATTCATTTCAATCGTAGACGAGGAATGCATAACACTTCGCAATGAATATTATATCTTATCAAGAAACATATATATGCTGTGCAATATCTCGTTTTAAGAAGCATTTGAACTCTGTTGCTTCGATACGTAGACATCTGCAAACGCTATTTCCTTGCAACGAAGTGTCGCATTTACTTTCACTTGAAGTGTAGACGAGGAATACATAACACTTCGCAAATCATATTATATCCTACCATGAAACATAGAAATAAGATCCGATATCGCGTTTTAGGAATCATAAGAACTCTATTGCTACGAGACGTAGACATCTGCAAACGCTATTTCCTTGCAGGGAAGTGTCGCATTTACATTCATTTGAAGTGTAGACGAGGAATACATGACACTTCGCAAATCATTTTATATCTTACCATGAATCATAGAAGTGAGATGCGATATCGCGTTTTAAGAAGCAGCGGAAATCCATTGCTACGATACGTAGACATCTGCAAACGCTATTTCCTAGCAAGGAAGTGTCGCATTTACATTCATTTGATGTGTAGACGAGGAATACATAACACTTCGCAAATCATATTATATCTTACCATGAAACATAGAAATGAGATGCGGTATCGCGTTTTAAGAAGCATTAGAACTCTACTGCTACGATACGTAGACATCTGCAAACGCTATTTCCTAGCGAGGAAGTGTCGCATTCACATTCATTTGTAGTGTGGACGAGGAATACATGACACATCGCAAATCATATTATATCTTACCATGAAACACAGAAATGAGATGCGATATCGCGTTTTAAGAAGCATTAGAAACCCATTGCTACGATACGTAGACATCCGCAAACGCCATTTCCTTGCAAGAAAGTGTCGCATTTACATTCATTTGAAGTGTAGACGAGGAATACATAACACTTCGCAAATCATATTATACCTTACCATGAAACATAGAAATGAGATGCGATATCGCGTTTTAAGAATCATAAGAACTCTGTTGCTTCGATACATAGACATCTGCAAACGCTATTTCCTTGCAACGAAGTGTCGCATTTACTTTCACTTGAAGTGTAGACGAGGAATACATAACACTTCGCAAATCATATTATATCTTACCATGAAACATTGAAATGAGATGAGATATCGCTTTTTAAGAATCATAAGAACTCTATTGTTACGATACGTAGACATCTGCAAACGCTATTTCCTTGCAAGGAAGTGTCGCATTTACGTTCATTTGAATCGTAGGCGAGGAATGCATAACACTTCGCAATGAATATTATATCTTATCATGAAACATAGATATGAGATGCAATATCTCGTTTTATGAAGCATTTGAACTCTATTGCTTCGATACGTAGACATCTGCAAACGCTATTTCCTTGCAAGGAAGTGTCGCATTTACATTCATTTGAATCGTAGACGAGGAATGCATAACACTTCGCAATGAATATTATATCTTATCATGAAACATAGATATGAGATGCAATATCGCGTTCTAAGAAGCATTAGAATTCTACTGCTACGATACGCAGACATCTGCAAACGCTATTTCGTTGCAAGGAAGTGTCGCATTTACATTCATTTGAAGCGTGGACGAGGAATACATGACACTTCGCAAATCATATTATATCTTACCATGAAACATAGAAATGAGATGCGATATCGCGTTTTAAGAAGCAGCAGAAATCCATTGCTACGATACGTAGACATCTGCAAGCGCTATTTCCTTGCAAGAAAGTGTCGCATTTACATTCATTTGATGTGTAGACGAGGAATACATAACACTTCGCAAATCATATTATATCTTACCATGAAACATAGAAATGAGATGCGATATCGCGTTTTAATAAGCATTAGAACTCCATTGCTACGATACCTAGACATCTGCAGACGCTATTTCCTAGCAAGGAAGTGTCGCATTTACATTCATTTGAAGTGTAGACGGGGAATACATGACACTTCGCAAATCATATAATATCTTACCATGAAACGTAGAAATGAGATGCGATATCGCGTTTTAAGAATCATAAGAACTCTATTGCTACGATACGTAGACATCTGCAAACGCTATTTCCTTGCAAGGAAGTGTCACATTTACATTCATTTGAATCGTAGACGAGGAATACATAACACTTCGCAAATCATATTATATCTTACCATGAGACATCGAAATGAGATGCGATATCGCGTTTTAAGAAGCATTGGAACTCTATTGCTACGATACGTAGACATCTGCAAACGCTATCTCCTTGCAAGGAAGTGTCGCATTTACATTCATTTGAATCGTAGACGAGGAATACATAACACTTCGCAAATCATATTATATCTTACCATGAAACATACAAATGAGATGCGATGTCGCGTTCTAAGAAGCATTGGAACTCTATTGCTACGATACGTAGACATCTGCAAACGCTATTTCCTTGCAAGGAATTGTTGCATTTACATTCATTTCAATCGTAGACGAGGAATGCATAACACTTCGCAATGAATATTATATCTTATCAAGAAACATATATATGCTGTGCAATATCTCGTTTTAAGAAGCATTTGAACTCTGTTGCTTCGATACGTAGACATCTGCAAACGCTATTTCCTTGAAACGAAGTGTCGCATTTACTTTCACTTGAAGTGTAGACGAGGAATACATAACACTTCGCAAATCATATTATATCCTACCATGAAACATAGAAATAAGGTCCGATATCGCGTTTTAGGAATCATAAGAACTCTATTGCTACGATACGTAGACATCTGCAAACGCTATTTCCTTGCAGGGAAGTGTCGCATTTACATTCATTTGAAGTGTAGACGAGGAATACATGACACTTCGCAAATCATTTTATATCTTACCATGAATCATAGAAGTGAGATGCGATATCGCGTTTTAAGAAGCAGCAGAAATCCATTGCTACGATACGTAGACATCTGCAAACGCTATTTCCTAGCAAGGAAGTGTCGCATTTACATTCATTTGATGTGTAGACGAGGAATACATAACACTTCGCAAATCATATTATATCTTACCATGAAACATAGAAATGAGATGCGATATCGCGTTTTAAGAAGCATTAGAACTCTATTGCTACGATACCTAGACATCTGCAAACGCTATTTCCTTGCAAGAAAGTGTCGCACTCACATTCATTTGAAGTGTAGACGAGGAATACATAACACTTCGCAAATCATATTATATCTTACCATGAAACATAGAAATGAGATGCGGTATCGCGTTTTAAGAAGCATTAGAACTCTACTGCTACGATACGTAGACATCTGCAAACGCTATTTCCTAGCGAGGAAGTGTCGCATTCACATTCATTTGAAGTGTGGACGAGGAATACATGACACATCGCAAATCATATTATATCTTACCATGAAACACAGAAATGAGATGCGATATCGCGTTTTAGGAAGCATTAGAAACCCATTGCTACGATACGTAGACATCCGCAAACGCCATTTCCTTGCAAGAAAGTGTCGCATTTACATTCATTTGAAGTGTAGACGAGGAATACATAACACATCGCAAATCATATTATACCTTACCATGAAACATAGAAATGAGATGCGATATCGCGTTTTAAGAACCATAAGAACTCTATTGCTACGATACGTAGACATCTGCAAACGCTATTTCCTTGCAAAGAAGTGTCGCATTAACATTCATTTGAAGTGTAGACGAGGAATACATAACACTTAGCAAATCATATTATATCTTACCATGAAACACAGAAATGAGATGCGATATCGCGTTTTAAGAAGCATTTGAACTCTGTTGCTTCGATACGTAGACATCTGCAAACGCTATTTCCTTGCAACGAAGTGTCGCATTTACTTTCACTTGAAGTGTAGACGAGGAATACATAACACTTCGCAAATCATATTATATCCTACCATGAAACATAGAAATAAGGTCCGATATCGCGTTTTAGGAATCATAAGAACTCTATTGCTACGATACGTAGACATCTGCAAACGCTATTTCCTTGCAGGGAAGTGTCGCATTTACATTCATTTGAAGTGTAGACGAGGAATACATGACACTTCGCAAATCATTTTATATCTTACCATGAATCATAGAAGTGAGATGCGATATCGCGTTTTAAGAAGCAGCAGAAATCCATTGCTACGATACGTAGACATCTGCAAACGCTATTTCCTAGCAAGGAAGTGTCGCATTTACATTCATTTGAAGTGTAGACGAGGAATACATAACACTTCGCAAATCATATTATACCTTACCATGAAACATAGAAATGAGATGCGATATCGCGTTTTAAGAATCATAAGAACTCTGTTGCTTCGATACATAGACATCTGCAAACGCTATTTCCTTGCAACGAAGTGTCGCATTTACTTTCACTTGAAGTGTAGACGAGGAATACATAACACTTCGCAAATCATATTATATCCTACCATGAAACATAGAAATAAGGTCCGATATCGCGTTTTAGGAATCATAAGAACTCTATTGCTACGATACGTAGACATCTGCAAACGCTATTTCCTTGCAGGGAAGTGTCGCATTTACATTCATTTGAAGTGTAGACGAGGAATACATGACACTTCGCAAATCATTTTATATCTTACCATGAATCATAGAAGTGAGATGCGATATCGCGTTTTAAGAAGCAGCAGAAATCCATTGCTACGATACGTAGACACCTGCAAACGCTATTTCCTAGCAAGGAAGTGTCGCATTTACATTCATTTGATGTGTAGACGAGGAATACATAACACTTCGCAAATCATATTATATCTTACCATGAAACATTGAAATGAGATGCGATATCGCTTTTTAAGAATCATAAGAACTCTATTGTTACGATACGTAGACATCTGCAAACGCTATTTCCTTGCAAGGAAGTGTCGCATTTACGTTCATTTGAATCGTAGGCGAGGAATGCATAACACTTCGCAATGAATATTATATCTTATCATGAATCATAGATATGAGATGCAATATCTCGTTTTATGAAGCATTTGAACTCTATTGCTTCGATACGTAGACATCTGCAAACGCTATTTCCTTGCAAGGAAGTGTCGCATTTACATTCATTTGAATCGTAGACGAGGAATGCATAACACTTCGCAATGAATATTATATCTTATCATGAAACATAGATATGAGATGCAATATCGCGTTCTAAGAAGCATTAGAATTCTACTGCTACGATACGCAGACATCTGCAAACGCTATTTCGTTGCAAGGAAGTGTCGCATTTACATTCATTTGATGTGTAGACGAGGAATACATAACACTTCGCAAATCATATTATATCTTACCATGAAACATAGAAATGAGATGCGATATCGCGTTTTAATAAGCATTAGAACTCCATTGCTACGATACCTAGACATCTGCAGACGCTATTTCCTAGCAAGGAAGTGTCGCATTTACATTCATTTGAAGTGTAGACGGGGAATACATGACACTTCGCAAATCATATAATATCTTACCATGAAACGTAGAAATGAGATGCGATATCGCGTTTTAAGAATCATAAGAACTCTATTGCTACGATACGTAGACATCTGCAAACGCTATCTCCTTGCAAGGAAGTGTCGCATTTACATTCATTTGAATCGTAGACGAGGAATACATAACACTTCGCAAATCATATTATATCTTACCATGAAACATACAAATGAGATGCGATGTCGCGTTCTAAGAAGCATTGGAACTCTATTGCTACGATACGTAGACATCTGCAAACGCTATTTCCTTGCAAGGAATTGTTGCATTTACATTCATTTCAATCGTAGACGAGGAATGCATAACACTTCGCAATGAATATTATATCTTATCAAGAAACATATATATGCTGTGCAATATCTCGTTTTAAGAAGCATTTGAACTCTGTTGCTTCGATACGTAGACATCTGCAAACGCTATTTCCTTGCAACGAAGTGTCGCATTTACTTTCACTTGAAGTGTAGACGAGGAATACATAACACTTCGCAAATCATATTATATCCTACCATGAAACATAGAAATAAGATCCGATATCGCGTTTTAGGAATCATAAGAACACTATTGCTACGAGACGTAGACATCTGCAAACGCTATTTCCTTGCAGGGAAGTGTCGCATTTACATTCATTTGAAGTGTAGACGAGGAATACATGACACTTCGCAAATCATTTTATATCTTACCATGAATCATAGAAGTGAGATGCGATATCGCGTTTTAAGAAGCAGCGGAAATCCATTGCTACGATACGTAGACATCTGCAAACGCTATTTCCTAGCAAGGAAGTGTCGCATTTACATTCATTTGATGTGTAGACGAGGAATACATAACACTTCGCAAATCATATTATATCTTACCATGAAACATAGAAATGAGATGCGGTATCGCGTTTTAAGAAGCATTAGAACTCTACTGCTACGATACGTAGACATCTGCAAACGCTATTTCCTAGCGAGGAAGTGTCGCATTCACATTCATTTGAAGTGTGGACGAGGAATACATGACACATCGCAAATCATATTATATCTTACCATGAAACACAGAAATGAGATGCGATATCGCGTTTTAAGAAGCATTAGAAACCCATTGCTACGATACGTAGACATCCGCAAACGCCATTTCCTTGCAAGAAAGTGTCGCATTTACATTCATTTGAAGTGTAGACGAGGAATACATAACACTTCGCAAATCATATTATACCTTACCATGAAACATAGAAATGAGATGCGATATCGCGTTTTAAGAATCATAAGAACTCTATTGCTACGATACGTTGACATCTGCAAACGCTATTTCCTTGCAAAGAAGTGTCGCATTTACATTCATTTGAAGTGTAGACGAGGAATACATAACACTTAGCAAATCATATTATATCTTACCATGAAACATAGAAATGAGATGCGATATCGCGTTTTAAGAAGCATTTGAACTCTGTTGCTTCGATACGTAGACATCTGCAAACGCTATTTCCTTGCAACGAAGTGTCGCATTTACTTTCACTTGAAGTGTAAACGAGGAATACATAACACTTCGCAAATCATATTATACCCTACCATGAAACATAGAAATAAGGTCCGATATCGCGTTTTAGGAATCATAAGAACTCTATTGCTACGATACGTAGACATCTGCAAACGCTATTTCCTTGCAGGGAAGTGTCGCATTTACATTCATTTGAAGTGTAGACGAGGAATACATGACACTTCGCAAATCATTTTATATCTTACCATGAATCATAGAAGTGAGATGCGATATCGCGTTTTGAGAAGCAGCAGAAATCCATTGCTACGATACGTAGACATCTGCAAACGCTATTTCCTAGCAAGGAAGTGTCGCATTTACATTCATTTGATGTGTAGACGAGGAATACATAACACTTCGCAAATCATATTATATCTTACCATGAAACATAGAAATGAGATGCGATATCGCGTTTTAAGAAGCATTAGAACTCTATTGCTACGATACCTAGACATCTGCAAACGCTATTTCCTTGCAAGAAAGTGTCGCACTCACATTCATTTGAAGTGTAGACGAGAAATACATAACACTTCGCAAATCATATTATATCTTACCATGAAACATAGAAATGAGATGCGGTATCGCGTTTTAAGAAGCATTAGAACTCTACTGCTACGATACGTAGACATCTGCAAACGCTATTTCCTAGCGAGGAAGTGTCGCATTCACATTCATTTGAAGTGTGGACGAGGAATACATGACACATCGCAAATCATATTATATCTTACCATGAAACACAGAAATGAGATGCGATATCGCGTTTTAAGAAGCATTAGAAACCCATTGCTACGATACGTAGACATCCGCAAACGCCATTTCCTTGCAAGAAAGTGTCGCATTTACATTCATTTGAAGTGTAGACGAGGAATACATAACACTTCGCAAATCATATTATACCTTTCCATGAAACATAGAAATGAGATGCGATATCGCGTTTTAAGAACCATAAGAACTCTATTGCTACGATACGTAGACATCTGCAAACGCTATTTCCTTGCAAAGAAGTGTCGCATTTACATTCATTTGAAGTGTAGACGAGGAATACATAACACTTAGCAAATCATATTATATCTTACCATGAAACATAGAAATGAGATGCGATGTCGCGTTTTAAGAAGCATTTGAACTCTGTTGCTTCGATACATAGACATCTGCAAACGCTATTTCCTTGCAACGAAGTGTCGCATTTACTTTCACTTGAAGTGTAGACGAGGAATACATAACACTTCGCAAATCATATTATATCCTACCATGAAACATAGAAATAAGGTCCGATATCGCGTTTTAGGAATCATAAGAACTCTATTGCTACGATACGTAGACATCTGCAAACGCTATTTCGTTGCAAGGAAGTGTCGCATTTACATTCATTTGATGTGTAGACGAGGAATACATAACACTTCGCAAATCATATTATATCTTACCATGAAACATAGAAATGAGATGCGATATCGCGTTTTAATAAGCATTAGAACTCCATTGCTACGATACCTAGACATCTGCAGACGCTATTTCCTAGCAAGGAAGTGTCGCATTTACATTCATTTGAAGTGTAGACGGGGAATACATGACACTTCGCAAATCATATAATATCTTACCATGAAACGTAGAAATGAGATGCGATATCGCGTTTTAAGAATCATAAGAACTCTATTGCTATGATACGTAGACATCTGCGAACGCAATTTCCTTGCAAGGAAGTGTCACATTTACATTCATTTGAATCGTAGACGAGGAATACATAACACTTCGCAAATCATATTATATCTTACCATGAGACATAGAAATGAGATGCGATATCGCGTTTTAAGAAGCATTGGAACTCTATTGCTACGATACGTAGACATCTGCAAACGCTATCTCCTTGCAAGGAAGTGTCGCATTTACATTCATTTGAATCGTAGACGAGGAATACATAACACTTCGCAAATCATATTATATCTTACCATGAAACATACAAATGAGATGCGATGTCGCGTTCTAAGAAGCATTGGAACTCTATTGCTACGATACGTAGACATCTGCAAACGCTATTTCCTTGCAAGGAATTGTTGCATTTACATTCATTTCAATCGTAGACGAGGAATGCATAACACTTCGCAATGAATATTATATCTTATCAAGAAACATATATATGCTGTGCAATATCTCGTTTTAAGAAGCATTTGAACTCTGTTGCTTCGATACGTAGACATCTGCAAACGCTATTTCCTTGCAACGAAGTGTCGCATTTACTTTCACTTGAAGTGTAGACGAGGAATACATAACACTTCGCAAATCATATTATATCTTACCATGAAACATAGAAATGAGATGCGATATCGCGTTTTAAGAATCATAAGAACTCTATTGCTACGATACGTTGACATCTGCAAACGCTATTTCCTTGCAAAGAAGTGTCGCATTTACATTCATTTGAAGTGTAGACGAGGAATACATAACACTTAGCAAATCATATTATATCTTACCATGAAACATAGAAATGAGATGCGATATCGCGTTTTAAGAAGCATTAGAACTCTATTGCTACGATACCTAGACATCTGCAAACGCTATTTCCTTGCAAGAAAGTGTCGCACTCACATTCATTTGAAGTGTAGACGAGGAATACATAACACTTCGCAAATCATATTATATCTTACCATGAAACATAGAAATGAGATGCGGTATCGCGTTTTAAGAAGCATTAGAACTCTACTGCTACGATACGTAGACATCTGCAAACGCTATTTCCTAGCGAGGAAGTGTCGCATTCACATTCATTTGAAGTGTGGACGAGGAATACATAACACTTCGCAAATCATATTATATCTTACCATGAAACATTGAAATGAGATGCGATATCGCTTTTTAAGTATCATAAGAACTCTATTTTTACGATACGTAGACATCTGCAAACGCTATTTCCTTGCAAGGAAGTGTCGCATTTACGTTCATTTGAATCGTAGACGAGGAATGCATAACACTTCGCAATGAATATTATATCTTATCATGAAACATAGATATGAGATGCAATATCTCGTTTTATGAAGCATTTGAACTCTATTGCTTCGATACGTAGACATCTGCAAACGCTATTTCCTTGCAAGGAAGTGTCGGATTTACATTCATTTGAATCGTAGACGAGGAATGCATAACACTTCGCAATGAATATTATAACTTATCATGAAACATAGATATGAGCTGCAATATCGCGTTTTAAGAAGCATTAGAATTCTACTGCTATGATACGCAGACATCTGCAAACGCTATTTCGTTGCAAGGAAGTGTCGCATTTACATTCATTTGAAGCGTGGACGTGGAATACATGACACTTCGCAAATCATATTATATCTTACCATGAAACATAGAAATGAGATGCGATATCGCGTTTTAAGAAGCATCAGAAATCCATTGCTACGATACGTAGACATCTGCAAACGCTGTTTCCTTGCAAGGAAGTGTCGCATTTACATTCATTTGATGTGTAGACGAGGAATACATAACACTTCGCAAATCATATTATATCTTACCATGAAACATAGAAATGGGATGCGATATCGCGTTTTAAGAAGCATTAGAACTCTACTGCTACGATACGTAGACATCTGCAAACGCTATTTCCTAGCGAGGAAGTGTCGCGTTTGCATTCATTTGAAGTGTAGACGAGGAACACATAACACTCCGCAAATCATATTATATCTTACCATGAAACGTAGAAATGAGATGCGATATTGCGTTTTAAGAACCATAAGAACTCTACTGCTACGATACGTAGACATCTGCAATCGCTATTTCCATGCAAAGAAGTGTCGCATTTACATTCATTTGAAGTGTAGACCGGGAATACATAACCCTTCGCAAATCATATTATATCTTACCATGAAACATAGAAATGAGATGCGATATCGCGTTTTAAGAAGCATTAGAACTCTATTGCTACGATACGTAGACACCTGCAATCGCTATTTCCTTGCAACGAACTGTCGCTTTTACTTTCATTTCAATCGTAGACGAGGAATGCATAACACTTCGCAATGAATATTATATCTTATCTTGCAACATAGATATGAGATGCGATATTGCGTTTTAAGAATCATATGAACTCTATTGTTACGATACGTAGACATCTCCAAACGCTATTTCCTTGCAAGGATGTGTCGCAGTTACGTTCATTTGAATGGTAGACGAGGAATGCATAACACTTCGCAATGAATATTATATTTTATCATGAAACATAGAAATGAGATGCGATATCGCGTTTTAAGAATCATATGAACTCTATTGCTACGATACGTAGACATCTGCAAACGCTATTTCCTTGCAAGTAAGTGTCGCATTTACATTCATTTGAAGTGTAGACGAGGAATACATAACACTTAGCAATTCATATTATATCTTACCATGAAACATAGAAATGAGATCCGATATCGCGTTGTAAGGATCATAAGAACACAATTGCTACGATACGTAGACATCTGCAAACGCTATTTCCTTGCAGGGAAGTGTCGCATTTACATTCATTTGAAGTGTAGACGAGGACTACATAACACGTCGCGAATCATATTCTATCATACCATGAAACATAGAAATAAGATGCGATATCGCGCTTTAAGAAGCATTAGAACTCTATTGCTACGATACCTAGTCATCTGCAGACGCTATTTCCTAGCAGGGAAGTGTGGCATTTACATTCATTTGAAGTGTAGACGGGGAATACATGACACTTCGCAAATCATATTATATCTTACCATGAAACATAGAAATGAGATGCGATATCGCGTTTTAAGAAGCATTAGAACTCTATTGCTACTATACGTAGACACCTGCAATCGCTATTTCCTTGCAACGAAGTGTCGCATTTACTTTCATTTGAATCGTAGACGAGGAATGCATAACACTTCGCAATGAATATTATATCTTATCTTGAAACATAGATATGAGATGCGATATCGCGTTTTAAGAATCATATGAACTCTATTGTTACGATACGTAGACATCTCCAAACGCTATTTCCTTGCAAGGAAGTGTCGCATTTACTTTCATTTGAATCGTAGACGAGGAATGCATAACACTTCGCAATGAATATTATATCTTATCATGAAACATAGATATGAGATGCAATATCGCGTTTTAAGAAGCATTAGAATTCTACTGCTACGATACGCAGACATCTGCAAACGCTATTTCGTTGCAAGGAAGTGTCGCATTTACATTCATTTGAAGCGTGGACGAGGAATACATGACACTTCGCAAATCATATTATATCTTACCATGAAACATAGAAATGAGATGCGATATCGCGTTTTAAGAAGCATCAGAAATCCATTGCTACGATACGTAGACATCTGCAAACGCTATTTCCTTGCAAGGAAGTGTCGCACTCACATTCATTTGAAGTGTAGACGAGGAATACATAACAATTCGCAAATCATATTATATCTTACCATGAAACATTGAAATGAGATGCGATATCGCTTTTTAAGAATCATAAGAACTCTATTTTTACGATACGTAGACATCTGCAAACGCTATTTCCTTGCAAGGAAGTGTCGCATTTACGTTCATTTGAATCGTAGACGAGGAATGCATAACACTTCGCAATGAATATTATATCTTATCATGAAACATAGATATGAGATGCAATATCTCGTTTTATGAAGCATTTGAACTCTATTGCTTCTATACGTAGACATCTGCAAACGCTATTTCCTTGCAAGGAAGTGTCGCATTTACATTCATTTAAATCGTAGACGAGGAATGCATAACACTTCGCAATGAATATTATATCTTATCATGAAACATAGATATGAGATGCATTATCGCGTTTTAAAAAGCATTAGAATTCTACTGCTACGATACGCAGACATCTGCAAACGCTATTTCGTTGCAAGGAAGTGTCGCATTTACATTCATTTGAAGCGTGGACGAGGAATACATGACACTTCGCAAAGCATATTATATCTTACCATGAAACATAGAAATGAGATGCGATATCGCGTTTTAAGAAGCATCAGAAATCCATTGCTACGATACGTAGACATCTGCAAACGCTATTTCCTTGCAAGGAAGTGTCGCACTCACATTCATTTGAAGTGTAGACGAGGAATACATAACACTTCGCAAATCATATTATATCTTACCATGAAACGTAGAAATGAGATGCGATATCGCGTTTTAAGAACCATAAGAACTCTACTGCTACGATACGTAGACATCTGCAATCGCTATTTCCATGCAAAGAAGTGTCGCATTTACATTCATTTGAAGTGTAGACCGGGAATACATAACCCTTCGCAAATCATTTTATATCTTACCATGAAACATAGAAATGAGATGCGATATCGCGTTTTAAGAAGCATTAGAACTCTATTGCTACGATACGTAGACACCTGCAATCGCTATTTCCTTGCAACGAACTGTCGCATTTACTTTCATTTCAATCGTAGACGAGGAATGCATAACACTTCGCAATGAATATTATATCTTATCTTGCAACATAGATATGAGATGCGATATCGCGTTTTAAGAATCATATGAACTCTATTGTTACGATACGTAGACATCTCCAAACGCTATTTCCTTGCAAGGATGTGTCGCATTTACGTTCATTTGAATGGTAGACGAGGAATGCATAACACTTCGCAATGAATATTATATTTTATCATGAAACATAGAAATGAGATGCGATATCGCGTTTTAAGAATCATATGAACTCTATTGCTACGATACGTAGACATCTGCAAACGCTATTTCCTTGCAAGGAAGTGTCGCATTTACATTCATTTGAAGTGTAGACGAGGAATACATAACACTTAGCAATTCATATTATATCTTACCATGAAACATAGAAATGAGATCCGATATCGCGTTGTAAGAATCATAAGAACACAATTGCTACGATACGTAGACATCTGCAAACGCTATTTCCTTGCAGGGAAGTGTCGCATTTACATTCATTTGAGGTGTAGACGAGGAATACATGACACTTCGCAAATCATATTATATCTTACCATGAAACGTAGAAATGAGATGCGATATCGCGTTTTAAGAATCATAAGAACTCTATTGCTACGATACGTAGACATCTGCAAACGCTATTTCCTTGGAAGGAAGTGTCGCATTTACGTTCATTTGAATCGTAGACGAGGAATGCATAACACTTCGCAATGAATATTATATCTTATCATGAAACATAGATATGAGATGCAGTATCTCGTTTTATGAAGCATTTGAACTCTATTGCTTCGATACGTAGACATCTGCAAACGCTATTACCTTGGAAGGAAGTGTCGCATTTACATTCATTTGAATCGTAGACGAGGAATGCATAACACTTCGCAATGAATATTATATCTTATCATGACACATAGATATGAGATGCAATATCTCGTTTTAAGAAGCATTAGAATTCTACTGCTACGATACGCAGACATCTGCAATCGCTATTTCCTTGCAAAGAAGTGTCGCATTTACATTCATTTGAAGTGTAGACGAGGAATACATAACACTTCGCAAATCATATTATATCTTACCATGAAACATAGAAATGAGATGCGATATCGCGTTTTAAGAAGCATTAGAACTCTATTGCTACTATACGTAGACACCTGCAATCGCTATTTCCTTGCAACGAAGTGTCGCATTTACTTTCATTTGAATCGTAGACGAGGAATGCACAACACTTCGCAATGAATATTATATCTTATCTTGAAACATAGATATGAGATGCGATATCGCGTTTTAAGAATCATATGAACTCTATTGTTACGATACGTAGACATCTCCAAACGCTATTTCCTTGCAAGGAAGTGTCGCATTTACTTTCATTTGAATCGTAGACGAGGAATGCATAACACTTCGCAATGAATATTATATCTTATCATGAAACATAGATATGAGATGCAATATCGCGTTTTAAGAAGCATTAGAATTCTACTGCTACGATACGCAGACATCTGCAAACGCTATTTCGTTGCAAGGAAGTGTCGCATTTACATTCATTTGAAGCGTGGACGAGGAATACATGACACTTCGCAAATCATATTATATCTTACCATGAAACATAGAAATGAGATGCGATATAGCGTTTTAAGAAGCATCAGAAATCCATTGCTACGATACGTAGACATCTGCAAACGCTATTTCCTTGCAAGGAAGTGTCGCACTCACATTCATTTGAAGTGTAGACGAGGAATACATAACACTTCGCAAATCATATTATATCTTACCATGAAACATTGAAATGAGATGCGATATCGCTTTTTAAGTATCATAAGAACTCTATTTTTACGATACGTAGACATCTGCAAACGCTATTTCCTTGCAAGGAAGTGTCGCATTTACGTTCATTTGAATCGTAGACGAGGAATGCATAACACTTCGCAATGAATATTATATCTTATCATGAAACATAGATATGAGATGCAATATCTCGTTTTATGAAGCATTTGAACTCTATTGCTTCTATACGTAGACATCTGCAAACGCTATTTCCTTGCAAGGAAGTGTCGCATTTACATTCATTTAAATCGTAGACGAGGAATGCATAACACTTCGCAATGAATATTATATCTTATCATGAAACATAGATATGAGATGCATTATCGCGTTTTAAAAAGCATTAGAATTCTACTGCTACGATACGCAGACATCTGCAAACGCTATTTCGTTGCAAGGAAGTGTCGCATTTACATTCATTTGAAGCGTGGACGAGGAATACATGACACTTCGCAAAGCATATTATATCTTACCATGAAACATAGAAATGAGATGCGATATCGCGTTTTAAGAAGCATCAGAAATCCATTGCTACGATACGTAGACATCTGCAAACGCTATTTCCTTGCAAGGAAGTGTCGCACTCACATTCATTTGAAGTGTAGACGAGGAATACATAACACTTCGCAAATCATATTATATCTTACCATGAAACATTGAAATGAGATGCGATATCGCTTTTTAAGAATCATAAGAACTCTATTTTTACGATACGTAGACATCTGCAAACGCTATTTCCTTGCAAGGAAGTGTCGCATTTACGTTCATTTGAATCGTAGACGAGGAATGCATAACACTTCGCAATGAATATTATATCTTATCATGAAACATAGATATGAGATGCGATATCTCGTTTTATGAAGCATTTGAACTCTATTGCTTCGATACGTAGACAACTGCAAACGCTATTACCTTGGAAGGAAGTTTCGCATTTACATTCCTTTGAATCGTAGACGAGGAATGCATAACACTTCGCAATGAATATTACATCTTATCATGACACATAGATATGAGATGCAATATCTCGTTTTAAGAAGCATTTGAACTCTATTGCTTCGATACGTAGACATCTGCAAACGCTATTTCCTTGCAAGGAAGTGTCGCATTTACATTCATTTGAAGTGTAGACGAGGAATACATGACACTTCGCAAATCATATTATATCTTACCATGAAACATAGAAATGAGATGCGATATCGCGTTTTAAGAAGCATTTGAACTCTATTGCTTCGATACGTAGACATCTGCAAACGCTATTTCCTTGCAAGGAAGTGTCGCACTAACATTCATTTGAAGTGTAGACGAGGAATACATAACACTTCGCAAATCATATTATATCTTACCATGAAACATTGAAATGAGATGCGATATCGCTTTTTAAGAATCATAAGAACTCTATTTTTACGATACGTAGACATCTGCAAACGCTATTTCCTTGCAAGGAAGTGTCGCATTTACGTTCATTTGAATCGTAGACGAGGAATGCATAACACTTCGCAATGAATATTATATCTTATCATGAAACATAGATATGAGATGCACTATATCGTTTTATGAAGCATTTGAACTCTATTGCTTCGATACGTCGACATCTGCAAACGCTATTACCTTGGAAGGAAGTGTCGCATTTACATTCATTTGAATCATAGACGAGGAATGCATAACACTTCGCAATGAATATTATATCTTATCATGACACATAGATATGAGATGCAATATCTCGTTTTAAGAAGCATTAGAATTCTACTGCTACGATACGCAGACATCTGCAAACGCTATTTCCTTGCAAGGAAGTGTCGCATTTACATTCATTTGATGTGTAGACGAGGAATACATAACACTTCGCAAATCATATTATATCTTACCATGAAACATAGAAATGGGATGCGATATCGCGTTTTAAGAAGCATGAGAACTCTACAGCTACGATACGTAGACATCTGCAATCGCTATTTCCTAGCGAGGAAGTGTCGCGTTTGCATTCATTTGAAGTGTAGACGAGGAACACATAACACTCCGCAAATCATATTATATCTTACCATGAAACATAGAAATGAGATGCGATATCGCGTTTTAAGAAGCATTAGAACTCTATTGCTACGATACGTAGACACCTGCAATCGCTATTTCCTTGCAACGAAGTGTCGCATTTACTTTCATTTCAATCGTAGACGAGGAATGCATAACACTTCGCAATGAATATTATATCTTATCTTGAAACATAGATATGAGATGCGATATCGCGTTTTAAGAATCATATGAACTCTATTGTTACGATACGTAGACATCTCCAAACGCTATTTCCTTGCAAGGAAGTGTCGCATTTACGTTCATTTGAATCGTAGACGAGGAATGCATAACACTTCGCAATGAATATTATATCTTATCATGAAACATAGATATGAGATGCAATATCTCGTTTTAAGAAGCATTTGAACTCTATTGCTTCGATACGTAGACATCTGCAAACGCTATTTCCTTGCAAGGAAGTGTCGCATTTACGTTCATTTGAATCGTAGACGAGGAATGCATAACACTTCGCAATGAATATTATATCTTATAATGACACATAGATATGAGATGCAATATCTCGTTTTAAGAAGCATTTGAACTCTATTGCTTCGATACGTAGACATCTGCAAACGCTATTTCCTAGCGAGGAAGTGTCGCATTTACATTCATTTGAAGTGTAGACGAGCAATACATGATACTTCGCAAATCATATTATATCTTACCATGAAACATAGAAATGAGGTGCGATATCGCGTTTTAAGAAGCATTTGAACTCTATTGCTTCGATACGTAGACATCTGCAAACGCTATTTCCTTGCAAGGAAGTGTCGCACTAACATTCATTTGAAGTGTAGACGAGGAATACATAACACTTCGCAAATCATATTATATCTTACCATGAAACATTGAAATGAGATGCGATATCGCTTTTTAAGTATCATAAGAACTCTATTTTTACGATACGTAGACATCTGCAAACGCTATTTCCTTGCAAGGAAGTGTCGCATTTACGTTCATTTGAATCGTAGACGAGGAATGCATAACACTTCGCAATGAATATTATATCTTATCATGAAACATAGATATGAGATGCAATATCTCGTTTTATGAAGCATTTGAACTCTATTGCTTCGATACGTAGACATCTGCAAACGCTATTTCCTTGCAAGGAAGTGTCGGATTTACATTCATTTGAATCGTAGACGAGGAATGCATAACACTTCGCAATGAATATTATAACTTATCATGAAACATAGATATGAGCTGCAATATCGCGTTTTAAGAAGCATTAGAATTCTACTGCTACGATACGCAGACATCTGCAAACGCTATTTCGTTGCAAGGAAGTGTCGCATTTACATTCATTTGAAGCGTGGACGAGGAATACATGACACTTCGCAAATCATATTATATCTTACCATGAAACATAGAAATGAGATGCGATATCGCGTTTTAAGAAGCATCAGAAATCCATTGCTACGATACGTAGACATCTGCAAACGCTGTTTCCTTGCAAGGAAGTGTCGCATTTACATTCATTTGATGTGTAGACGAGGAATACATAACACTTCGCAAATCATATTATATCTTACCATGAAACATAGAAATGGGATGCGATATCGCGTTTTAAGAAGCATTAGAACTCTACTGCTACGATACGTAGACATCTGCAAACGCTATTTCCTAGCGAGGAAGTGTCGCGTTTGCATTCATTTGAAGTGTAGACGAGGAACACATAACACTCCGCAAATCATATTATATCTTACCATGAAACGTAGAAATGAGATGCGATATCGCGTTTTAAGAACCATAAGAACTCTACTGCTACGATACGTAGACATCTGCAATCGCTATTTCCATGCAAAGAAGTGTCGCATTTACATTCATTTGAAGTGTAGACCGGGAATACATAACCCTTCGCAAATCATATTATATCTTACCATGAAACATAGAAATGAGATGCGATATCGCGTTTTAAGAAGCATTAGAACTCTATTGCTACGATACGTAGACACCTGCAATCGCTATTTCCTTGCAACGAACTGTCGCATTTACTTTCATTTCAATCGTAGACGAGGAATGCATAACACTTCGCAATGAATATTATATCTTATCTTGCAACATAGATATGAGATGCGATATCGCGTTTTAAGAATCATATGAACTCTATTGTTACGATACGTAGACATCTCCAAACGCTATTTCCTTGCAAGGAAGTGTCGCATTTACGTTCATTTGAATGGTAGACGAGGAATGCATAACACTTCGCAATGAATATTATATTTTATCATGAAACATAGAAATGAGATGCGATATCGCGTTTTAAGAATCATATGAACTCTATTGCTACGATACGTAGACATCTGCAAACGCTATTTCCTTGCAAGGAAGTGTCGCATTTACATTCATTTGAAGTGTAGACGAGGAATACATAACACTTAGCAATTCATATTATATCTTACCATGAAACATAGAAATGAGATCCGATATCGCGTTGTAAGAATCATAAGAACACAATTGCTACGATACGTAGACATCTGCAAACGCTATTTCCTTGCAGGGAAGTGTCGCATTTACATTCATTTGAAGTGTAGACGAGGAATACATGACACTTCGCAAATCATATTATATCTTACCATGAAACGTAGAAATGAGATGCGATATCGCGTTTTAAGAATCATAAGAACTCTATTGCTACGATACGTAGACATCTGCAAACGCTATTTCCTTGGAAGGAAGTGTCGCATTTACGTTCATTTGAATCGTAGACGAGGAATGCATAACACTTCGCAATGAATATTATATCTTATCATGAAACATAGATATGAGATGCAGTATCTCGTTTTATGAAGCATTTGAACTCTATTGCTTCGATACGTAGACATCTGCAAACGCTATTACCTTGGAAGGAAGTGTCGCATTTACATTCATTTGAATCGTAGACGAGGAATGCATAACACTTCGCAATGAATATTATATCTTATCATGACACATAGATATGAGATGCAATATCTCGTTTTAAGAAGCATTAGAATTCTACTGCTACGATACGCAGACATCTGCAAACGCTATTTCTTTGCAAGGAAGTGTCGCATTTACGTTCATTTGAATCGTAGACGAGGAATGCATAACACTTCGCAATGAATATTATATTTTATCATGAAACATAGAAATGAGATGCGATATCGCGTTTTAAGAATCATATGAACTCTATTGCTACGATACGTAGACATCTGCAAACGCTATTTCCTTGCAAGGAAGTGTCGCATTTACATTCATTTGAAGTGTAGACGAGGAATACATAACACTTAGCAATTCATATTATATCTTACCATGAAACATAGAAATGAGATCCGATATCGCGTTGGAAGAATCATAAGAACTCAATTGCTACGATACGTAGACATCTGCAAACGCTATTTCCTTGCAGGGAAGTGTCGCATTTACATTCATTTGAAGTGTAGACGAGGAATACATGACACTTCGCAAATCATATTATATCTTACCATGAATCGTAGAAATGAGATGCGATATCGCGTTTTAAGAATCATAAGAACTCTACTGCTACGATACGTAGACATCTGCAAACGCTATTTCCTAGCGAGGAAGTGTCGCGTTTGCATTCATTTGAAGTGTAGACGAGGAACACATAACACTCCGCAAATCATATTATATCTTACCATGAAACATAGAAATGAGATGCGACATCGCGTTTTAAGAACCATAAGAACTCTACTGCTACGATACGTAGACATCTGCAATCGCTATTTCCTTGCAAAGAAGTGTCGCATTTACATTCATTTGAAGTGTAGACGAGGAATACATAACACTTCGCAAATCATATTATATCTTACCATGAAACATAGAAATGAGATGCGATATCGCGTTTTAAGAAGCATTAGAACTCTATTGCTACTATACGTAGACACCTGCAATCGCTATTTCCTTGCAACGAAGTGTCGCATTTACTTTCATTTGAATCGTAGACGAGGAATGCATAACACTTCGCAATGAATATTATATCTTATCTTGAAACATAGATATGAGATGCGATATCGCGTTTTAAGAATCATATGAACTCTATTGTTACGATACGTAGACATCTCCAAACGCTATTTCCTTGCAAGGAAGTGTCGCATTTACTTTCATTTGAATCGTAGACGAGGAATGCATAACACTTCGCAATGAATATTATATCTTATCATGAAACATAGATATGAGATGCAATATCGCGTTTTAAGAAGCATTAGAATTCTACTGCTACGATACGCAGACATCTGCAAACGCTATTTCGTTGCAAGGAAGTGTCGCATTTACATTCATTTGAAGCGTGGACGAGGAATACATGACACTTCGCAAATCATATTATATCTTACCATGAAACATAGAAATGAGATGCGATATCGCGTTTTAAGAAGCATCAGAAATCCATTGCTACGATACGTAGACATCTGCAAACGCTATTTCCTTGCAAGGAAGTGTCGCACTCACATTCATTTGAAGTGTAGACGAGGAATACATAACACTTCGCAAATCATATTATATCTTACCATGAAACATTGAAATGAGATGCGATATCGCTTTTTAAGAATCATAAGAACTCTATTTTTACGATACGTAGACATCTGCAAACGCTATTTCCTTGCAAGGAAGTGTCGCATTTACGTTCATTTGAATCGTAGACGAGGAATGCATAACACTTCGCAATGAATATTATATCTTATCATGAAACATAGATATGAGATGCAATATCTCGTTTTATGAAGCATTTGAACTCTATTGCTTCTATACGTAGACATCTGCAAACGCTATTTCCTTGCAAGGAAGTGTCGCATTTACATTCATTTAAATCGTAGACGAGGAATGCATAACACTTCGCAATGAATATTATATCTTATCATGAAACATAGATATGAGATGCATTATCGCGTTTTAAAAAGCATTAGAATTCTACTGCTACGATACGCAGACATCTGCAAACGCTATTTCGTTGCAAGGAAGTGTCGCATTTACATTCATTTGAAGCGTGGACGAGGAATACATGACACTTCGCAAAGCATATTATATCTTACCATGAAACATAGAAATGAGATGCGATATCGCGTTTTAAGAAGCATCAGAAATCCATTGCTACGATACGTAGACATCTGCAAACGCTATTTCCTTGCAAGGAAGTGTCGCACTCACATTCATTTGAAGTGTAGACGAGGAATACATAACACTTCGCAAATCATATTATATCTTACCATGAAACATTGAAATGAGATGCGATATCGGTTTTTAAGAATCATAAGAACTCTATTTTTACGATACGTAGACATCTGCAAACGCTATTTCCTTGCAAGGAAGTGTCGCATTTACGTTCATTTGAATCGTAGACGAGGAATGCATAACACTTCGCAATGAATATTATATCTTATCATGAAACATAGATATGAGATGCATTATCGCGTTTTAAAAAGCATTAGAATTCTACTGCTACGATACGCAGACATCTGCAAACGCTATTTCGTTGCAAGGAAGTGTCGCATTTACATTCATTTGAAGCGTGGACGAGGAATACATGACACTTCGCAAAGCATATTATATCTTACCATGAAACATAGAAATGAGATGCGATATCGCGTTTTAAGAAGCATCAGAAATCCATTGCTACGATACGTAGACATCTGCAAACGCTATTTCCTTGCAAGGAAGTGTCGCATTTACATTCATTTGTTGTGTAGACGAGGAATACATAACACTTCGCAAATCATATTATATCTTACCATGAAACATAGAAATGGGATGCGATATCGCGTTTTAAGAAGCATGAGATCTCTACTGCTACTATACGTAGACATCTGCAAACGCTATCTCCTAGCGAGGAAGTGTCGCGTTTGCATTCATTTGAAGTGTAGACGAGGAACACATAACACTCCGCAAATCATATTATATCTTACCATGGAACATAGAAATGAGATGCGATATCGCGTTTTAAGAAGCATTAGAACTCTATTGCTACGATACGTAGACACCTGCAATCGCTATTTCCTTGCAACGAAGTGTCGCATTTACTTTCATTTCAATCGTAGACGAGGAATGCATAACACTTCGCAATGAATATTATATCTTATCTTGAAACATAGATATGAGATGCGATATCGCGTTTTCAGAATCATATGAACTCTATTGTTACGATACGTAGACATCTCCAAACGCAATTTCCTTGCAAGGAAGTGTCGCATTTACGTTCATTTGAATCGTAGACGAGGAATGCATAACACTTCGCAATGAATATTATATCTTATCATGAAACATAGATATGAGATGCAATATCTCGTTTTAGGAAGCATTTGAACTCTATTGCTTCGATACGTAGACATCTGCAAACGCTATTTCCTTGCAAGGAAGTGTCGCACTCACATTCATTTGAAGTGTAGACGAGGAATACATAACACTTCGCAAATCATATTATATCGTACCATGAAACATAGAAATGGGATGCGATATCGTGTTTTAAGAAGCATTAGAACTCTACTGCTACGATACGTAGACATCTGCAAACGCTATTTCCTTGCAAGGAAGTGTCGCATTTACGTTCATTTGAATCGTAGACGAGGAATGCATAACACTTAGCAATGAATATTATATCTTATCATGAAACATAGATATGAGATGCAATATCTCGTTTTATGAAGCATTTGAACTCTATTGCTTCGATACGTAGACAACTGCAAACGCTATTACCTTGGAAGGAAGTGTCGCATTTACATTCCTTTGAATCGTAGACGAGGAATGCATAACACTTCGCAATGAATATTATATCTTATCATGAAACATAGATATGAGATGCAATATCTCGTTTTATGAAGCATTTGAACTCTATTGCTTCGATACGTAGACATCTGCAAACGCTATTTCCTTGGAAGGAAGTGTCGCATTTACATTCATTTGAATCGTAGACGAGGAATGCATAACACTTCGCAATGAATATTATATCTTATCATGAAACATAGATATGAGATGCAATATCGCGTTTTAAGAAGCATTAGAATTCTACTGCTACGATACGCAGACATCTGCAAACGCTATTTCCTTGCAAGGAAGTGTCGCATTTACATTCATTTGAAGTGTAGACGAGGAATACATAACACTTCGCAAATCATATTATATCTTATCATGAAACATAGATATGAGATGCAATATCTCGTTTTAAGAAGCATTTGAACTCTATTGCTTCGATACGTAGACATCTGCAAACGCTATTTCCTTGTAAGGAATTGTCGCATTTACATTCATTTGAAGTGTAGACGAGGAATACATGACACTTCGCAAATCATATTATATCTTACCATGAAACGTAGAAATGAGATGCGATATCGCGTTTTAAGAATCATAAGAACTCTATTGCTACGATACGTAGACATCTGCAAACGCTATTTCCTTGCAAGGAAGTGTCGCATTTACGTTCATTTGAATCGTAGACGAGGAATGCATAACACTTCGCAATGAATGTTATATCTTATAATGACACATAGATATGAGATGCAATATCTCGTTTTAAGAAGCATTTGAACTCTATTGCTTCGATACGTAGACATCTGCAAACGCTATTTCCTTGCAAGGAAGTGTCGCATTTACGTTCATTTGAATCGTAGACGAGGAATGCATAACACTTCGCAATGAATATTATATCTTATAATGACACATAGATATGAGATGCAATATCTCGTTTTAAGAAGCATTTGAAATCTATTGCTTCGATACGTAGACATCTGCAAACGCTATTTCCTTGCAAGGAAGTGTCGCATTTACATTCATTTGAAGTGTAGACGAGGAATACATAATACTTCGCAAATCATATTATATCTTACCATGAAACATAGAAATGAGGTGCGATATCGCGTTTTAAGAAGCATTTGAACTCTATTGCTTCGATACGTAGACATCTGCAAACGCTATTTCCTTGCAAGGAAGTGTCGCACTCACATTCATTTGAAGTGTAGACGAGGAATACATAACACTTCGCAAATCATATTATATCTTACCATGAAACATTGAAATGAGATGCGATATCGCTTTTCAAGAATCATAAGAACTCTATTTTTACGATACGTAGACATCTGCAAACGCTATTTCCTTGCAAGGAAGTGTCGCATTTACGTTCATTTGAATCGTAGACGAGGAATGCATAACACTTCGCAATGAATATTATATCTTATCATGAAACATAGATATGAGATGCAATATCTCGTTTTATGAAGCATTTGAACTCTATTGCTTCGATACGTAGACAACTGCAAACGCTACTACCTTGGAAGGAAGTGTCGCATTTACATTCATTTGAATCGTAGACGAGGAATGCATAACACTTCGCAATGAATATTATATCTTATCATGACACATAGATATGAGATGCAATATCTCGTTTTAAGAAGCATTTGAACTCTATTGCTTCGATACGTAGACATCTGCAAACGCTATTTCCTTGCAGGGAAGTGTCGCATTTACATTCATTTGAAGTGTAGACGAGGAATACATGATACTTCGCAAATCATATTATATCTTACCATGAAACACAGAAATGAGATGCGATATCGCGTTTTATGAAGTATTTGAACTCTATTGCTTCGATACGTAGACATCTGCAATCGCTATTTCCTTGCAAGGAAGTGTCGCACTCACATTCATTTGAAGTGTAGACGAGGAATACATAACACTTCGCAAATCATATTATATCTTACCATGAAACATTGAAATGAGATTCAATATCTCGTTTTAAGAAGCATTTGAACTCTATTGCTACGATACCTAGGCATCTGCAGACGCTATTTCCTGGCAAGGAAGTGTCGCATTTACATTCACTTGAAGTGTAGACGAGGAATACATGACACTTCGCAATGAATATTATATCTTATCATGAAACGTAGATATGAAGTGCAATATCTCGTTTAAAGAAACATTTGAACTCTCTTGCTTCGATACGTAGACATCTGCAAACGCTATTTCCTTGCAAGGAAGTGTCGCATTTACATTCATTTGAATCGTAGACGAGGAATGCAGTACACTTCGCAATGAATATTATATCTTATCATGAAACATAGATATGAGATGCAATATCCCGTTTTAAAATCATATGAACTCTATTGCTACGATACGTAGACATCTGCAATCGCTATTTCCTAGCGAGGAAGTATCGCATTCACATTCATTTGAAGTGTAGACGAGGAATACATAACACTTCGCAAATCATGTTATATCTTACCATGAAACATAGAAATGAGATGCGATATCGCGTTTTAACTATCATATGAACTCTATTGCTACGATACGTAGACATCTGCAATCGCTATTTCCTTGCAAGGAAGTGTCGCATTTACTTTCATTTGAATCGCAGACGAGGAATGCATAACACTTCGCAATGAATATTATATCTTATCATGAAACATAGAAATGAGATGCAATATCTCGTTTTAAGAAGCATTTCAACCCTATTGCTTCGGTACGTAGACATCTGCAAACGCTATTTCCTTGCAAGGAAGTGTCGCATTCACATTCATTTGAAGTGTAGACGAGGAATACATAACACTTCGCAAACCATATTATATCCTACCATGAAACATAGAAATGAGACGCGATATCGCATTTTAAGAAGCATTAGAACTCTATCGCTACGATACCTATACATCTGCAGACGCTATTTCCTGGCAAGGGAGTGTCGCATTTACATTCATTTGAATCGTAGACGAGGAATGCATAACACTTTGCAATGAATATTATATCTTATCATGAATCATAGATATGGGATGCAATATCTCGTCTTAAGAAGCATTTGAACTCTATTGCTTCGATACGTAGACATCTGCAAACGCTATTTCCTTGCAAGGAAGTGTCGCATTTACATTCATTTGAAGTGTAGACTAGGAATACATAACACTTCGCAAATCATATTATATCTTACCATGAAACATAGAAATGAGATTCGATATCGCTTTTAAAGAAGCATTAGAACTCTATTGCTTCGATACGTAGACATCTGCAAACGCTATTTCCTTGCAAGGAAGAGTCGCATTTACATTCATTTGAAGTGTAGACGAGGAATACATAACACTTCGCAAATCATATTATATCTTACCATGAAACATAGAAATGAGATTCGATATCGCTTTTAAAGAAGCATTAGAACTCTATTGCAACGATACGCAGACATCTGCAAACGCTATTTCCATGCAAGGAAGTGTCGCATTTACATTCATTTGAAGTGTAGACGAGGAATACATGACACTTCGCAAATCATATTATATCTTATCATGAAACATAGATATGAGATGCAATTTCCCGTTTTAAGAATCATATGAACTCTATTGCTACGATACGTAGATATCTGCAATCGCTATTTCCTTGCAAGGAAGTGTCGCATTTACATTCATTTGAATCGTAGACGAGGAATGCATAACACTTCGCAATGAATATTATATCTTATCATGAAACATAGATATCAGATGCAATATCTCGTTTTATGAAGCATTTGAACTCTATCGCTACGATACCTAGACATCTGCAGACGCTATTTCCATGCAAGGAAGTGTCGCATTTACATTCATTTGAATCGTAGACGAGGAATGCATAACAATTCGCAATGAATATTATATCTTATCATGAAACATATATATGAGATGCAATATCTCGTTTTAAGAAGCATTTGAGCTCCATTGCTACGATAGGTAGACATCTGCAAACGCTATTTCCTTGCAAGGAAGTGTCGCATTTACATTCGTTTGAATCGTAGACGAGGAATGCATAACACTTCGCAATGAATATTATATCTTATCATGAAACATAGATATGAGATGCGATATCGCGTTTTAAGAATCATATGAACTCTATTGCTACGATACGTAGACATCTGCAAACGCTATTTCCTTGCAAGGAAGTGTCGCATTTACATTCATTTGAAGTGCAGACGAGGAATACGTAACACTTCGCAAATCATATTATATCTTACCATGAAACATAGAAATGAGATCCGATATCGCGTTGTAAGAATCATAAGAACTCTATTGCTACGATACGTAGACATCTGCAAACGCTATTTCCTTGCAAGGATGTGTCGCATTTACATTCATTTGAAGTGTAGACGAGGAATACATGTTACTTCGCAAATCATATTATGTCTTACCATGAAACATAGAAATGAGATGCGATATCGCGTTTTTAGAAGCATTTGAACTCTATTGCTTCGATACGTAGACATCTGCAGACGCTATTTCCTAGCAAAGAAGTGTCGCATTTACATTCATTTGAAGTGTAGACGAGGAATACATAACACTTCGCAAATCATATTATATCTTACCATGAAACATAGAAATGAGATGCGATATCGCGTTTTAAGAAGCATTAGAACAATACTGCTACGATAGGTAGACATTTGCAAACGCTATTTCCTTGCAAGGAAGTGTCGCATTTACATTCATTTGAATCGTAGACGAGGAATGCATAACACTTCGCAATGAATATTATATCTCATCATGAAACATAGATATGAGATGCAATATCTCGTTTTAAGAAGCATTTGAGCTCTATTGCTTCGATATGTAGACATCTGCAAACGCTATTTCCTTGCAGGGAAGTGTCGCATTTACATTCATTTGAAGTGTAGACGAGGAATACATGATACTTCGCAAATCATATTATATCTTACCATGAAACACAGAAATGAGATGCGATATCGCGTTTTATGAAGCATTTGAACTCTATTGCTTCGATACGTAGACATCTGCAATCGCTATTTCCTTGCAAGGAAGTGTCGCACTCACATTCATTTGAAGTGTAGACGAGGAATACATAACACTTCGCAAATCATATTATATCTTACCATGAAACATTGAAATGAGATGCAATATCTCGTTTTAAGAAGCATTTGAACTCTATTGCTACGATACCTAGGCATCTGCAGACGCTATTTCCTGGCAAGGAAGTGTCGCATTTACATTCACTTGAAGTGTAGACGAGGAATACATGACACTTCGCAATGAATATTATATCTTATCATGAAACGTAGATATGAAGTGCAATATCTCGTTTAAAGAAACATTTGAACTCTCTTGCTTCGATACGTAGATATCTGCAAACGCTATTTCCTTGCAAGGAAGTGTCGCATTTACATTCATTTGAATCGTAGACGAGGAATGCAGTACACTTCGCAATGAATATTATATCTTATCATGAAACATAGATATGAGATGCAATATCCCGTTTTAAAATCATATGAACTCTATTGCTACGATACGTAGACATCTGCAATCGCTATTTCCTAGCGAGGAAGTATCGCATTCACATTCATTTGAAGTGTAGACGAGGAATACATAACACTTCGCAAATCATGTTATATCTTACCATGAAACATAGAAATGAGATGCGATATTGCGTTTTAACTATCATATGAACTCTATTGCTACGATACGTAGACATCTGCAATCGCTATTTCCTTGCAAGGAAGTGTCGCATTAACTTTGATTTGAATCGCAGACGAGGAATGCATAACACTTCGCAATGAATATTATATCTTATCATGAAACATAGAAATGAGATGCAATATCTCGTTTTAAGAAGCATTTCAACCCTATTGCTTCGGTACGTAGACATCTGCAAACGCTATTTCCTTGCAGGGAAGTGTCGCATTCACATTCATTTGAAGTGTAGACGAGGAATACATAACACTTCGCAAACCATATTATATCCTACCATGAAACATAGAAATGAGACGCGATATCGCGTTTTAAGAAGCATTAGAACTCTATCGCTACGATACCTATACATCTGCAGACGCTATTTCCTGGCAAGGGAGTGTCGCATTTACATTCATTTGAATCGTAGACGAGGAATGCATAACACTTTGCAATGAATATTATATCTTATCATGAATCATAGATATGGGATGCAATATCTCGTCTTAAGAAGCATTTGAACTCTATTGCTTCGATACGTAGACATCTGCAAACGCTATTTCCATGCAAGGAAGTGTCGCATTTACATTCATTTGAAGTGTAGACGAGGAATACATGACACTTCGCAAATCATATTATATCTTATCATGAAACATAGATATGAGATGCAATTTCCCGTTTTAAGAATCATATGAACTCTATTGCTACGATACGTAGATATCTGCAATCGCTATTTCCTTGCAAGGAAGTGTCGCATTTACATTCATTTGAATCGTAGACGAGGAATGCATAACACTTCGCAATGAATATTATATCTTATCATGAAACATAGATATCAGATGCAATATCTCGTTTTATGAAGCATTTGAACTCTATCGCTACGATACCTAGACATCTGCAGACGCTATTTCCATGCAAGGAAGTGTCGCATTTACATTCATTTGAATCGTAGACGAGGAATGCATAACAATTCGCAATGAATATTATATCTTATCATGAAACATAGATATGAGATGCAATATCTCGTTTTAAGAAGCATTTGAGCTCCATTGCTACGATAGGTAGACATCTGCAAACGCTATTTCCTTGCAAGGAAGTGTCGCATTTACATTCGTTTGAATCGTAGACGAGGAATGCATAACACTTCGCAATGAATATTATATCTTATCATGAAACATAGATATGAGATGCGATATCGCGTTTTAAGAATCATATGAATTCTATTGCTACGATACGTAGACATCTGCAAACGCTATTTCCTTGCAAGGAAGTGTCGCATTTACATTCATTTGAAGTGCAGACGAGGAATACGTAACACTTCGCAAATCATATTATATCTTACCATGAAACATAGAAATGAGATCCGATATCGCGTTGTAAGAATCATAAGAACTCTATTGCTACGATACGTAGACATCTGCAAACGCTATTTCCTTGCAAGGATGTGTCGCATTTACATTCATTTGAAGTGTAGACGAGGAATACATGTTACCTCGCAAATCATATTATGTCTTACCATGAAACATAGAAATGAGATGCGATATCGCGTTTTAAGAAGCATTTGAACTCTATTGCTTCGATAGGTAGACATCTGCAGACGCTATTTCCTAGCAAAGAAGTGTCGCATTTACATTCATTTGAAGTGTAGACGAGGAATACATAACACTTCGCAAATCATATTATATCTTACCATGAAACATAGAAATGAGATGCGATATCGCGTTTTAAGAAGCATTAGAAATCTATTGCTACGATACGTAGACATCTGCAAACGCTATTTCCTTGGAAGGAAGTGTCGCATTTACACTCATTTGAATCGTATACGAGGAATGCATAACACTTCGCAATGAATATTATATCTTATCATGAAACATAGATATGAGATGCAATATCTCGTTTTAAGAAGCATTTGAACTCTATTGCTTCGATACGTAGACATCTGCAAACGCTATTTCCTTGTAAGGAAGTGTCGCATTTACATTCATTTGAAGTGTAGACGAGGAATACATGACACTTCGCAAATCATATTATATCTTTCCATGAAACATAGAAATGAGATGCGATATCGCGTTTTAAGAAGCATTAGAAATCTATTGCTACGATACGTAGACATCTGCAGACGGTATTTCCTTGGAAGGAAGTGTCGCATTTACATTCATTTGAATCGTATACGAGGAATGCATAACACTTCGCAATGAAAATTATATCTTATCATGAAACATAGATATGAGATGCGATATCGCGTTTTAAGAAGCATTAGAAATCTATTGCTTCGATACGTAGACATCTGCAAACGCTCTTTCCTTGCAAGGAAGTGTCGCATTTACATTCATATGAAGTGCAGACGAGGAATACATAACACTTCACAAATCATATTATATCTTTCCATGAAACATAGAAATGTGATGCTATATCGCGTTTTAAGAAGCATTAGAAATCTATAGCTACGATACGTAGACATCTGCAGACGCTATTTCCTAGCAAGGAAGTGTCGCATTTACATTCATTTGAAGTGTAGACGAAGAATACATGACACTTCGCAAATCATATTATATCTATCCATGAAACATAGAAATGAGATGCGATATCGCGTTTTATGAAGCATTAGAACTCTATCGCTACGATACCTAGACATCTCCAGACACTATTTCCTAGCAAGGAAGTGTCGCATTTACATTCATTTGAAGTGTAGACGAGGAATACATGACACTTCGCAAATCATATTATGTCTTACCATGAAACATAGAAATGAGGTGCGATATCAAGTTTTAAGAATCATAAGAACTCTATTGCTACGATACGTAGACATCTGCAAACGCTATTTCCTTGCAAGGAAGTGTCGCATTTACATTCATTTGAAGTGTAGACGAGGAATACATAACACTTCGCAAATCATATTATATCTTACCATGAAACATAGAAATGAGATGCGATATCAAGTTTTAAGAATCATAAGAACTCTATTGCTACGATACGTAGACATCTGCAGACGGTATTTCCTTGCAAGGAAGTGTCGCATTTACACTCATTTGAATCGTATACGAGGAATGCATAACACTTCGCAATGAAAATTATATCTTATCATGAAACATAGATATGAGATGCAATATCTCGTTTTAAGAAGCATTTGAACTCTATTGCTACGATACCTAGGCATCTGCAGACGCTATTTCCTGGCAAGGAAGTGTCGCATTTACATTCACTTGAAGTGTAGACGAGGAATACATGACACTTCGCAAATCATATTATATCTTACCATGTAACATAGAAATGAGATGCTATATCGCCTTTTAAGTATCATAAGAACTCTACTGCTACGATACGTAAACAACTGCAAACGCTATTTCCCTGCAAGGAAGTGTCGCATTTACATTCATTTGAATCGTATACGAGGAATGCATAACACTTCGCAATGAATATTATATCTTATCATGAAACATAGATATGAGATGCAATATCTCGTTTTAAGAAGCATTTGAACTCAATTGCTTCGATACGTAGACATCTGCAAACGCTATTTCCTTGTAAGGAAGTGTCGCATTTACATTCATTTGAAGTGTAGACGAGGAATACATGACACTTCGCAAATCATATTATATCTTTCCATGAAACATAGAAATGAGATGCGATATCGCGTTTTAAGAAGCATTAGAAATCTATTGCTACGATACGTAGACATCTGCAGACGGTATTTCCTTGGAAGGAAGTGTCGCATTTACATTCATTTGAATCGTATACGAGGAATGCATAACACTTCGCAATGAAAATTATATCTTATCATGAAACATAGATATGAGATGCAATATCTCGTTTTAAGAAGCATTTGAACTCTATTGCTACGATACCAAGACATCTGGAGACGCTATTTCCTTGCAAGGAAGTGTCGCATTTACATTCATATGAAGTGTAGACGAGGAATACATAACACTTCGCAAATCAAATTATATCTTACCATGAAACATAGAAATAAGATGCGATATCGCGTTTTAAGAAGCATTAGAAATCTATTGCTACGATACGTAGACATCTGCAGACGCTATTTCCTAGCAAGGAAGTGTCGCATTTACATTCATTTGAAGTGTAGACGAAGAATACATGACACTTCGCAAATCATATTATATCTATCCATGAAACATAGAAATGAGATGCGATATCGCGTTTTATGAAGCATTAGAACTCTATCGCAACGATACCTAGACATCTCCAGACACTATTTCCTAGCAAGGAAGTGTCGCATTTACATTCATTTGAAGTGTAGACGAGGAATACATGACACTTCGCAAATCATATTATATCTTACCATGAAACATAGAAATGAGGTGCGATATCAAGTTTTAAGAATCATAAGAACTCTATTGCTACGATACGTAGACATCTGCAAACGCTATTTCCTTGCAAGGAAGTGTCGCATTTACATTCATTTGAAGTGTAGACGAGGAATACATAACACTTCGCAAATCATATTATATCTTACCATGAAACATAGAAATGAGATTCGATATCGCTTTAAAGAAGCATTAGAACTCTATTGCAACGATACGCAGACATCTGCAAACGCTATTTCCATGCAAGGAAGTGTCGCATTTACATTCACTTGAAGTGTAGACGAGGAATACATGACACTTCGCAAATCATATTATATCTTATCATGAAACATAGATATGAGATGCAATTTCCCGTTTTAAGAATCATATGAACTCTATTGCTACGATACGTAGATATCTGCAGTCGCTATTTCCTTGCAAGGAAGTGTCGCATTTACATTCATTTGAATCGTAGACGAGGAATGCATAACACTTCGCAATGAATATTATATCTTATCATGAAACATAGATATCAGATGCAATATCTCGTTTTATGAAGCATTTGAACTCTATCGCTACGATACCTAGACATCTGCAGACGCTATTTCCTGGCAAGGAAGTGTCGCATTTACATTCACTTGAAGTGTACACGATGAATACATGACACTTCGCAAATCATATTATATCTTACCATGAAACATAGAAATGAGATGCGATATCGCGTTTTAAGAAGCATTAGAAATCTATTGCTACGATACCTAGACATCTGCAGACGCTATTTCCTAGCAAGGAAGTGTCGCATTTACATTCATCTGAAGTGTAGACGAGGAACACATAACACTTCGCAAATCATATTATATCCAACCATAAAACATAGAAGTGAGATGCGATATCGCGTTTTAAGAATCATAAGAACTCTATTGCTACGATACGTAGACATCTGCAAGCGCTATTTCCTAGCGAGGAAGTGTCGCATTTACACTCATTTGAATCGTATACGAGGAATGCATAACACTTCGCAATGAATATTATATCTTATCATGAAACATAGATATGAGATGCGATATCGCGTTTTATGAAGCATTAGAACTCTATCGCTACGATACCTAGACATCTCCAGACACTATTTCCTAGCAAGGAAGTGTCGCATTTACATTCATTTGAAGCGTAGACGAGGAATACATAACACTTCGCAAATCATATTATATCTTACCATGAAACATTGAAATGAGATGCGATATCAAGTTTTAAGAATCACAAGAACTCTATTGCTACGATACGTAGACATCTGCAAACGCTATTTCCTTGCAAGGAAGTGTCGCATTTACATTCATTTGAATCGTAGACGAGGAATGCATAACACTTCGCAATGAATATTATATCATATCATGAAACATAGATATGAGATGCAATATCCCGTTCTAAGAATCATATGAACTCTATTGCTACGATACGTAGACATCTGCAATCGCTATTTCCTTGCAAGGAAGTGTCGCATTTACATTCATTTGAAGTGTGGAAGAGGAATACATGACACTTCGCAAATCATATTATATCTTACCATGAAACATGGAAATGAGATGCGATATCGCGTTTTAAGAAGCATTAGAACTCTACTGCTACGATAGGTAGACATCTGCAAACGCTGTTTCCTTGCAAGGAAGAGTCACATTTACATTCATTTGAAGTGTAGAAGAGGAATACATGACACTTCGCAAATCATATTATATCTTACCATGAAAGATAGAAATGAGACGCGATATCGCGTTTTAAGAAGCATTAGAAAGCTAATGCTACGATACGTAGACATCTGCAATCGCTATTTCCTTGCAAGGAAGTGTCGCATTTACTTTCATTTGAATCGCAGACGAGGAATGCATAACACTTCGCAATGAATATTATTTCTTATCATGAAACATAGAAATGAGATGCAATATCTCGTTTTAAGAAGCATTTGAACTCTATTGCTACGATACCTAGACATCTGCAAACACTATTTCCTTGCAAGGAAGTGTCGCATTTACATTCATTTGAATCGTAGACGAGGAATGCATAACACTTCGCAATGAATATTATATCTTACCATGAATCATAGAAATGAGATCCGATATCGAGTTTTAAGAAGCATTAGAAATCTATTGCTACGATACGTAGACATCTGCAAACGCTATTTCCTTGCAAGGAAGTGTCGCATTTACACTCATTTGAATCGTATACGAGGAATGCATAACACTTCGCAATGCATGTTATATCTTATCATGAAACAAAGATATGAGATGCAATATCTCGTTTTAAGAAGCATTTGAACTCTATTGCTACGATACCTAGACATCTGCAGACGCTGTTTCCTAGCAAGGAAGTGTCGCATTTACATTCATTTGAAGTGTAGACGAGGAATACATGACACTTCGCAAATCATATTATATCTTACCATGAAACATAGAAATGAAATGCGATATCGCGTTTTAAGAAGCATTAGAACTCTATTGCTACGATAGGTAGACATCTGCAAACGCTATTTCCTTGCAAGGAAGTGTCGCATTTACATTCATATGAAGCGTAGACGAGGAATACATAACACTCCGCAAATCATATTATATCTTACCATGAAACATAGAAATGAGATGCGATATCGCGTTTTAAGAATCACAAGAACACTATTGCTACGATACGTAGACATCTGCAAACGCTATTTCCTTGCAAGGAAGTGTCGCATTTACATTCATTTGAATCGTAGGCGAGGAATGCATAACACTTCGCAATGAATATTATATCATATCATGAAACATAGATATGAGATGCAATATCCCGTTCTAAGAATCATATGAACTCTATTGCTACGATACGTAGACATCTGCAATCGCTATTTCCTTGCAAGGAAGTGTCGCATTTACATTCATTTGAAGTGTAGAAGAGGAATACATGACACTTCGCAAATCATATTATATCTTACCATGAAACATGGAAATGAGATGCGATATCGCGTTTTAAGAAGCATTAGAACTCTACTGCTACGATAGGTAGACATCTGCAAACGCTGTTTCCTTGCAAGGAAGAGTCACATTTACATTCATTTGAAGTGTAGAAGAGGAATACATGACACTTCGCAAATCATATTATATCTTACCATGAAAGATAGAAATGAGACGCGATATCGCGTTTTAAGAAGCATTAGAAAGCTAATGCTACGACACGTAGACATCTGCAATCGCTATTTCCTTGCAAGGAAGTGTCGCATTTACTTTCATTTGAATCGCAGACGAGGAATGCATAACACTTCGCAATGAATATTATTTCTTATCATGAAACATAGAAATGAGATGCAATATCTCGTTTTAAGAAGCATTTGAACTCTATTGCTACGATACCTAGACATCTGCAAACACTATTTCCTTGCAAGGAAGTGTCGCATTTACATTCATTTGAATCGTAGACGAGGAATGCATAACACTTCGCAATGAATATTATATCTTACCATGAATCATAGAAATGAGATCCGATATCGAGTTTTAAGAAGCATTAGAAATCTATTGCTACGATACGTAGACATCTGCAAACGCTATTTCCTTGCAAGGAAGTGTCGCATTTACACTCATTTGAATCGTATACGAGGAATGCATAACACTTCGCAATGCATGTTATATCTTATCATGAAACAAAGATATGAGATGCAATATCTCGTTTTAAGAAGCATTTGAACTCTATTGCTACGATACCTAGACATCAGCAGACGCTGTTTCCTAGCAAGGAAGAGTCGCATTTACATTCATTTGAAGTGTAGACGAGGAATACATGACACTTCGCAAATCATATTATATCTTACCATGAAACATAGAAATGAAATGCGATATCGCGTTTTAAGAAGCATTAGAACTCTATTGCTACGATAGGTAGACATCTGCAAACGCTATTTCCTTGCAAGGAAGTGTCGCATTTACATTCATATGAAGCGTAGACGAGGAATACATAACACTCCGCAAATCATATTATATCTTACCATGAAACATAGAAATGAGATGCGATATCGCGTTTTAAGAAGCATTAGAACTCTATCGCTACGATACCTAGACATCTGCAGACGCTATTTCCTGGCAAGGAAGTGTCGCATTTACATTCATTTGAATCGTAGACGAGGAATGCATAACACTTTGCAATGAATATTATATCTTATCATGAAACATAGATATGGGATGCAATATCTCGTTTTAAGAAGCATTTGAACTCTATTGCTTCGATACGTAGACATCTGCAAACACTATTTCCTTGCAAGGAAGTGTCGCATTTACATTCATTTGAATCGTAGACGAGGAATGCATAACACTTCGCAATGAATATTATATCTTACCATGAATCATAGAAATGAGATCCGATATCGAGTTTTAAGAAGCATTAGAAATGTATTGCTACGATACGTAGACATCTGCAAACGCTATTTCCTTGCAAGGAAGTGTCGCATTTACACTCATTTGAATCGTATACGAGGAATGCATAACACTTCGCAATGCATGTTATATCTTATCATGAAACAAAGATATGAGATGCAATATCTCGTTTTAAGAAGCATTTGAACTCTATTGCTACGATACCTAGACATCTGCAGACGCTGTTTCCTAGCAAGGATGAGTCGCATTTACATTCATTTGAAGTGTAGACGAGGAATACATGACACTTCGCAAATCATATTATATCTTACCATGAAACATAGAAATGAAATGCGATATCGCGTTTTAAGAAGCATTAGAACTCTATTGCTACGATAGGTAGACATCTGCAAACGCTATTTCCTTGCAAGGAAGTGTCGCATTTACATTCATATGAAGCGTAGACGAGGAATACATAACACTCCGCAAATCATATTGTATCTTACCATGAAACATAGAAATGAGATGCGATATCGCGTTTTAAGAAGCATTAGAACTCTATCGCTACGATACCTAGACATCTGCGGACGCTATTTCCTGGCAAGGAAGTGTCGCATTTACATTCATTTGAATCGTAGACGAGGAATGCATAACACTTTGCAATGAATATTATATCTTATCATGAAACATAGATATGGGATGCAATATCTCGTTTTAAGAAGCATTTGAACTCTATTGCTTCGATACGTAGACATCTGCAAACGCTATTTCCTTGCAAGGAAGTGTCGCATTTACATTCATTTGAAGTGTAGACGAGGAATACATAACACTTCGCAAGTCATGTTATATCTTACCATGAAACATAGAAATGAGATGCGATATCAAGTTTTAAGAATCACAAGAACTCTATTGCTACGATACGTAGACATCTGCAAACGCTATTTCCTTGCAAGGAAGTGTCGCATTTACATTCATTTGAATCGTAGGCGAGGAATGCATAACACTTCGCAATGAATATTATATCATATCATGAAACATAGATATGAGATGCAATATCCCGTTCTAAGAATCATATGAACTCTATTGCTACGATACGTAGACATCTGCAATCGCTATTTCCTTGCAAGGAAGTGTCGCATTTACATTCATTTGAAGTGTAGAAGAGGAATACATGACACTTCGCAAATCATATTATATCTTACCATGAAACATGGAAATGAGATGCGATATCGCGTTTTAAGAAGCATTAGAACTCTACTGCTACGATAGGTAGACATCTGCAAACGCTGTTTCCTTGCAAGGAAGAGTCACATTTACATTCATTTGAAGTGTAGAAGAGGAATACATGACACTTCGCAAATCATATTATATCTTACCATGAAAGATAGAAATGAGACGCGATATCGCGTTTTAAGAAGCATTAGAAAGCTAATGCTACGATACGTAGACATCTGCAATCGCTATTTCCTTGCAAGGAAGTGTCGCATTTACTTTCATTTGAATCGCAGACGAGGAATGCATAACACTTCGCAATGAATATTATTTCTTATCATGAAACATAGAAATGAGATGCAATATCTCGTTTTAAGAAGCATTTGAACTCTATTGCTACGATACCTAGACATCTGCAAACACTATTTCCTTGCAAGGAAGTGTCGCATTTACATTCATTTGAATCGTAGACGAGGAATGCATAACACTTCGCAATGCATGTTATATCTTATCATGAAACAAAGATATGAGATGCAATATCTCGTTTTAAGAAGCATTTGAACTCTATTGCTACGATACCTAGACATCTGCAGACGCTGTTTCCTAGCAAGGAAGTGTCGCATTTACATTCATTTGAAGTGTAGACGAGGAATACATAACACTTCGCAAATCATATTATATCTTACCATGAAACATAGAAATGAGATGCGATATCAAGTTTTAAGAATCATAAGAACTCTATTGCTACGATACGTAGACATCTGCAAACGCTATTTCCTTGCAAGGAAGTGTCGCATTTACACTCATTTGAATCGTATACGAGGAATGCATAACACTTCGCAATGAATATTATATCTTATCATGAAACATAGATATGAGATGCGATATCGCGTTTTAAGAAGCATTAGAACTCTATCGCTACGATACGTAGACATCTGCAATCGCTATTTCCTTGCAAGGAAGTGTCGCATTTACTTTCATTTGAATCGCAGACGAGGAATGCATAACACTTCGCAATGAATATTATATCTTATCATGAAACATTAGAAATGAGATGCAATATCTCGTTTTAAGAAGCATTTGAACTCTATTGCTACGATACGTAGACATCTGCAATCGCTATTTCCTTGGAAGGAAGTGTCGCATTTACTTTCATTTGAAGTGTAGACGAGGAATACGTGACACGTCGCAAATCATATTATATCTTACCATGAAACATAGAAATGAAATGCGATATCGCGTTTTAAGAAGCATCAGAACTCTATTGCTACGATAGGTAGACATCTGCAAACGCTATTTCCTTGCAAGGAAGTGTCGCATTTACATTCATATGAAGTGTAGACGAGGAATACATAACACTTCGCAAATCATATTATATCTTACCATGAAACATAGAAATGAGATGCGATATCGCGTTTAAAGAAGCATTAGAACTCTATCGCTACGATACCTAGACATCTGCAGACGCTATTTCCATGCAAGGAAGTGTCGCATTTACATTCATTTGAATCGTAGACGAGGAATGCATAACAATTCGCAATGAATAACATATCTTATCATGAAACATAGAAATGAGATGCAATATCTCGTTTTAAGAAGCATTTGAACTCTATTGCTACGATACCTAGACATCTGCAAACACTATTTCCTAGCAAGGAAGTGTCGCATTTACACTCTTTTGAATCGTATACGAGGAAAGCATAACACTTCGCAATGAATATTACATCTTATCATGAAACATAGATATGAGATGCAATATCTCGTTTTAAGAAGCATTTGAACTCTATTGCTACGATACCTAGACATCTGCAGACGCTATTTCCTGGCAAGGAAGTGTCGCATTTACATTCACTTGAAGTGTAGACGATGAATACATGACACTTCGCAAATCATATTATATCTTACCATGAAACATAGAAATGAGATGCGATATCGCGTTTTAAGAAGCATTAGAAATCTATTGCTACGATACCTAGACATCTGCAGACGCTATTTCCTAGCAAGGAAGTGTCGCATTTACATTCATTTGAAGTGTAGACGAGGAATACATAACACTTCGCAAATCATATTATATCCAACCATAAAACATAGAAGTGAGATGCGATATCGCGTTTTAAGAATCATAAGAACTCTATTGCTGCGATACGTAGACATCTGCAAACGCTATTTCCTTGCAAGGAAGAGTCGCATTTACATTCATATGAAGTGTAGACGAGGAATACATAATACTTCGCAAATAATATTATATCTTACCATGAAACATACAAATGAGATGCGATATCGCGTTTTAGGAAGCATTAGAACTCTATTGCTACGATACCTAGACATCTGCAAACGCTATTTCCTTGCAAGGAAGTGTCGCATTTACATTCATTTGATGTGTAGACGAGGAATACATAACACTTTGCAAATTATATTATATCTTACGATGAAACATAGAAATGAGATGCGATATCGCGTTTTAAGAATCATAAGAACTCTATTGCTACGATACGTAGACAGCTGCAAACGCTCTTTCCTTGCAAGGAAGAGTCACATTTACATTCATATGAAGTGTAGACGAGGAATACATAACACTTCGCAAATAATATTATATCTTACCATGAAACATAGAAATGAGATTCGATATCGCGTTTTAAGAAGCATTAGAACTCTATTGCTACGATACGTAGACATCTGCAAACGCTATTTCCTTGCTAGGAAGTGTCGCATTTTCATTCATTTGAATCGTAGCCGAGGAATGCACAACACTTCGCAATGAATATTAAATCTTACCATGAAACATAAAAATGAGATGCACTATCTCGTTTTAAGAAGCATTTGAACTCTACTGCTACGATACCTAGACATCTGCAGACGCTATTTCCTAGCATGGAAGTGTCGCATTTACATTCAATTGAAGTGTAGACGAGGAATATATGACACTTCGCAAATCATATTATATCTTACCATGAAACATAGAAATGGGATGCGATATCGCGTTTTAAGGTGCATTAGAACACTATTGCTACGATAGGTAGACATTTGCAAACGCTATTTCCTTGCAAGGAAGTGTCCTATTTACATTCTTTTGATGTGTATACGAGGAATACATAACACTTCGCAAATCATATTATATCTTACCATGAAACATAGAAATGAGATGCGATATCGCGTTTTAAGAATCATAAGAACTCTATTGTTACGATACGTAGACATCTGCAATCGCTATTTCCTTGCAAGGAAGTGTCGCATTTACTTTCCTTTGGATCGTAGACGAGGAATACATAACACTTCGCAAATTATATTATATCTTACCATGAAACATAGAAATGAGATGCGATTTGCGTTTTAGGAAGCATTAGAACTCTATTGCTACGATACCTAGACATCTGCAAACGCTATTTCCTTGCAAGGACGTGTCGCATTTACGTTCATTTGAATCATAGACGAGGAATGCATAACACTTCGCAATGAATATTATATCTTATCATGAAACATAAATATGAGATGCAATATCTCGTTTTAAGAAGCATTTGAACTCTATTGCTTCGATACGTAGATATTTGCAAACGCTATTTCTTTGCAAGGAAGTGTCGCATTTACATTCATTTGAAGTGTAGACGAGGAATACATAACACTTCGCAAATCATATTATATCTTACCATGAAACATAGAAATGAGATGCGATATCGCGTTTTAAGAAGCATTAGAACTCTATCGCTACGATACCTAGACATCTGCAGACGCTATTTCCTGGCAAGGAAGTGTCGCATTTACATTCATATGAATCGTAGACGAGGAATGCATAACACTTTGCAATGAATATTATATCTTATCATGAAACATAGATATGGGATGCAATATCTCGTTTTAAGAAGCATTTGAACTCTATTGCTTCGATACGTAGACATCTGCAAACGCTATTTCCTTGCAAGGAAGTGTCGCATTTACATTCATTTGAAGTGTAGACGAGGAATACATAACACTTCGCAAATCATGTTATATCTTACCATGAAACATAGAAATGAGATGCGATATCAAGTTTTAAGAATCACAAGAACTCTATTGCTACGATACGTAGACATCTGCAAACGCTATTTCCTTGCAAGGAAGTGTCGCATTTACATTCATTTGAATCGTAGGCGAGGAATGCATAACACTTCGCAATGAATATTATATCATATCATGAAACATAGATATGAGATGCAATATCCCGTTCTAAGAATCATATGAACTCTATTGCTACGATACGTAGACATCTGCAATCGCTATTTCCTTGCAAGGAAGTGTCGCATTTACATTCATTTGAAGTGTAGAAGAGGAATACATGACACTTCGCAAATCATATTATATCTTACCATGAAACATGGAAATGAGATGCGATATCGCGTTTTAAGAAGCATTAGAACTCTACTGCTACGATAGGTAGACATCTGCAAACGCTGTTTCCTTGCAAGGAAGAGTCACATTTACATTCATTTGAAGTGTAGAAGAGGAATACATGACACTTCGCAAATCATATTACATCTTACCATGAAAGATAGAAATGAGACGCGATATCGCGTTTTAAGAAGCATTAGAAAGCTAATGCTACGATACGTAGACATCTGCAATCGCTATTTCCTTGCAAGGAAGTGTCGCATTTACTTTCATTTGAATTGCAGACGAGGAATGCATAACACTTCGCAATGAATATTATTTCTTATCATGAAACATAGAAATGAGATGCAATATCTCGTTTTAAGAAGCATTTGAACTCTATTGCTACGATACCTAGACATCTGCAAACACTATTTCCTTGCAAGGAAGTGTCGCATTTACATTCATTTGAATCGTAGACGAGGAATGCATAACACTTCGCAATGAATATTATATCTTACCATGAATCATAGAAATGAGATCCGATATCGAGTTTTAAGAAGCATTAGAAATCTATTGCTACGATACGTAGACATCTGCAAACGCTATTTCCTTGCAAGGAAGTGTCGCATTTACACTCATTTGAATCGTATACGAGGAATGCATAACACTTCGCAATGCATGTTATATCTTATCATGAAACAAAGATATGAGATGCAATATCTCGTTTTAAGAAGCATTTGAACTCTATTGCTACGATACCTAGACATCTGCAGACGCTGTTTCCTAGCAAGGAAGTGTCGCATTTACATTCATTTGAAGTGTAGACGAGGAATACATGACACTTCGCAAATCATATTATATCTTACCATGAAACATAGAAATGAAATGCGATATCGCGTTTTAAGAAGCATTAGAACTCTATTGCTACGATAGGTAGACATCTGCAAACGCTATTTCCTTGCAAGGAAGTGTCGCATTTACATTCATATGAAGCGTAGACGAGGAATACATAACACTCCGCAAATCATATTATATCTTACCATGAAACATAGAAATGAGATGCGATATCGCGTTTTAAGAAGCATTAGAACTCTATCGCTACGATACCTAGACATCTGCAGACGCTATTTCCTGGCAAGGAAGTGTCGCATTTACATTCATTTGAATCGTAGACGAGGAATGCATAACACTTTGCAATGAATATTATATCTTATCATGAAACATAGATATGGGATGCAATATCTCGTTTTAAGAAGCATTTGAACTCTATTGCTTCGATACGTAGACATCTGCAAACACTATTTCCTTGCAAGGAAGTGTCGCATTTACATTCATTTGAATCGTAGACGAGGAATGCATAACACTTCGCAATGAATATTATATCTTACCATGAATCATAGAAATGAGATCCGATATCGAGTTTTAAGAAGCATTAGAAATCTATTGCTACGATACGTAGACATCTGCAAACGCTATTTCCTTGCAAGGAAGTGTCGCATTTACACTCATTTGAATCGTATACGAGGAATGCATAACACTTCGCAATGCATGTTATATCTTATCATGAAACAAAGATATGAGATGCAATATCTCGTTTTAAGAAGCATTTGAACTCTATTGCTACGATACCTAGACATCTGCAGACGCTGTTTCCTAGCAAGGATGAGTCGCATTTACATTCATTTGAAGTGTAGACGAGGAATACATGACACTTCGCAAATCATATTATATCTTACCATGAAACATAGAAATGAAATGCGATATCGCGTTTTAAGAAGCATTAGAACTCTATTGCTACGATAGGTAGACATCTGCAAACGCTATTTCCTTGCAAGGAAGTGTCGCATTTACATTCATATGAAGCGTAGACGAGGAATACATAACACTCCGCAAATCATATTGTATCTTACCATGAAACATAGAAATGAGATGCGATATCGCGTTTTAAGAAGCATTAGAACTCTATCGCTACGATACCTAGACATCTGCGGACGCTATTTCCTGGCAAGGAAGTGTCGCATTTACATTCATTTGAATCGTAGACGAGGAATGCATAACACTTTGCAATGAATATTATATCTTATCATGAAACATAGATATGGGATGCAATATCTCGTTTTAAGAAGCATTTGAACTCTATTGCTTCGATACGTAGACATCTGCAAACGCTATTTCCTTGCAAGGAAGTGTCGCATTTACATTCATTTGAAGTGTAGACGAGGAATACATAACACTTCGCAAGTCATGTTATATCTTACCATGAAACATAGAAATGAGATGCGATATCAAGTTTTAAGAATCACAAGAACTCTATTGCTACGATACGTAGACATCTGCAAACGCTATTTCCTTGCAAGGAAGTGTCGCATTTACATTCATTTGAATCGTAGGCGAGGAATGCATAACACTTCGCAATGAATATTATATCATATCATGAAACATAGATATGAGATGCAATATCCCGTTCTAAGAATCATATGAACTCTATTGCTACGATACGTAGACATCTGCAATCGCTATTTCCTTGCAAGGAAGTGTCGCATTTACATTCATTTGAAGTGTAGAAGAGGAATACATGACACTTCGCAAATCATATTATATCTTACCATGAAACATGGAAATGAGATGCGATATCGCGTTTTAAGAAGCATTAGAACTCTACTGCTACGATAGGTAGACATCTGCAAACGCTGTTTCCTTGCAAGGAAGAGTCACATTTACATTCATTTGAAGTGTAGAAGAGGAATACATGACACTTCGCAAATCATATTATATCTTACCATGAAAGATAGAAATGAGACGCGATATCGCGTTTTAAGAAGCATTAGAAAGCTAATGCTACGATACGTAGACATCTGCAATCGCTATTTCCTTGCAAGGAAGTGTCGCATTTACTTTCATTTGAATCGCAGACGAGGAATGCATAACACTTCGCAATGAATATTATTTCTTATCATGAAACATAGAAATGAGATGCAATATCTCGTTTTAAGAAGCATTTGAACTCTATTGCTACGATACCTAGACATCTGCAAACACTATTTCCTTGCAAGGAAGTGTCGCATTTACATTCATTTGAATCGTAGACGAGGAATGCATAACACTTCGCAATGCATGTTATATCTTATCATGAAACAAAGATATGAGATGCAATATCTCGTTTTAAGAAGCATTTGAACTCTATTGCTACGATACCTAGACATCTGCAGACGCTGTTTCCTAGCAAGGAAGTGTCGCATTTACATTCATTTGAAGTGTAGACGAGGAATACATAACACTTCGCAAATCATATTATATCTTACCATGAAACATAGAAATGAGATGCGATATCAAGTTTTAAGAATCATAAGAACTCTATTGCTACGATACGTAGACATCTGCAAACGCTATTTCCTTGCAAGGAAGTGTCGCATTTACACTCATTTGAATCGTATACGAGGAATGCATAACACTTCGCAATGAATATTATATCTTATCATGAAACATAGATATGAGATGCGATATCGCGTTTTAAGAAGCATTAGAACTCTATCGCTACGATACGTAGACATCTGCAATCGCTATTTCCTTGCAAGGAAGTGTCGCATTTACTTTCATTTGAATCGCAGACGAGGAATGCATAACACTTCGCAATGAATATTATATCTTATCATGAAACATTAGAAATGAGATGCAATATCTCGTTTTAAGAAGCATTTGAACTCTATTGCTACGATACGTAGACATCTGCAATCGCTATTTCCTTGGAAGGAAGTGTCGCATTTACTTTCATTTGAAGTGTAGACGAGGAATACGTGACACGTCGCAAATCATATTATATCTTACCATGAAACATAGAAATGAAATGCGATATCGCGTTTTAAGAAGCATCAGAATTCTATTGCTACGATAGGTAGACATCTGCAAACGCTATTTCCTTGCAAGGAAGTGTCGCATTTACATTCATATGAAGTGTAGACGAGGAATACATAACACTTCGCAAATCATATTATATCTTACCATGAAACATAGAAATGAGATGCGATATCGCGTTTAAAGAAGCATTAGAACTCTATCGCTACGATACCTAGACATCTGCAGACGCTATTTCCATGCAAGGAAGTGTCGCATTTACATTCATTTGAATCGTAGACGAGGAATGCATAACAATTCGCAATGAATAACATATCTTATCATGAAACATAGAAATGAGATGCAATATCTCGTTTTAAGAAGCATTTGAACTCTATTGCTACGATACCTAGACATCTGCAAACACTATTTCCTAGGAAGGAAGTGTCGCATTTACACTCTTTTGAATCGTATACGAGGAAAGCATAACACTTCGCAATGAATATTACATCTTATCATGAAACATAGATATGAGATGCAATATCTCGTTTTAAGAAGCATTTGAACTCTATTGCTACGATACCTAGACATCTGCAGACGCTATTTCCTGGCAAGGAAGTGTCGCATTTACATTCACTTGAAGTGTAGACGATGAATACATGACACTTCGCAAATCATATTATATCTTACCATGAAACATAGAAATGAGATGCGATATCGCGTTTTAAGAAGCATTAGAAATCTATTGCTACGATACCTAGACATCTGCAGACGCTATTTCCTAGCAAGGAAGTGTCGCATTTACATTCATTTGAAGTGTAGACGAGGAATACATAACACTTCGCAAATCATATTATATCCAACCATAAAACATAGAAGTGAGATGCGATATCGCGTTTTAAGAATCATAAGAACTCTATTGCTGCGATACGTAGACATCTGCAAACGCTATTTCCTTGCAAGGAAGAGTCGCATTTACATTCATATGAAGTGTAGACGAGGAATACATAATACTTCGCAAATAATATTATATCTTACCATGAAACATACAAATGAGATGCGATATCGCGTTTTAGGAAGCATTAGAACTCTATTGCTACGATACCTAGACATCTGCAAACGCTATTTCCTTGCAAGGAAGTGTCGCATTTACATTCATTTGATGTGTAGACGAGGAATACATAACACTTTGCAAATTATATTATATCTTACGATGAAACATAGAAATGAGATGCGATATCGCGTTTTAAGAATCATAAGAACTCTATTGCTACGATACGTAGACAGCTGCAAACGCTCTTTCCTTGCTAGGAAGTGTCGCATTTTCATTCATTTGAATCGTAGCCGAGGAATGCACAACACTTCGCAATGAATATTAAATCTTACCATGAAACATAGAAATGAGATGCAATATCTCGTTTTAAGAAGCATTTGAACTCTACTGCTACGATACCTAGACATCTGCAGACGCTATTTCCTAGCATGGAAGTGTCGCATTTACATTCAATTGAAGTGTAGACGAGGAATATATGACACTTCGCAAATCATATTATATCTTACCATGAAACATAGAAATGGGATGCGATATCGCGTTTTAAGGTGCATTAGAACACTATTGCTACGATAGGTAGACATTTGCAAACGCTATTTCCTTGCAAGGAAGTGTCCTATTTACATTCTTTTGATGTGTATACGAGGAATACATAACACTTCGCAAATCATATTATATCTTACCATGAAACATAGAAATGAGATGCGATATCGCGTTTTAAGAATCATAAGAACTCTATTGTTACGATACGTAGACATCTGCAATCGCTATTTCCTTGCAAGGAAGTGTCGCATTTACTTTCCTTTGGATCGTAGACGAGGAATACATAACACTTCGCAAATTATATTATATCTTACCATGAAACATAGAAATGAGATGCGATTTGCGTTTTAGGAAGCATTAGAACTCTATTGCTACGATACCTAGACATCTGCAAACGCTATTTCCTTGCAAGGACGTGTCGCATTTACGTTCATTTGAATCATAGACGAGGAATGCATAACACTTCGCAATGAATATTATATCTTATCATGAAACATAAATATGAGATGCAATATCTCGTTTTAAGAAGCATTTGAACTCTATTGCTTCGATACGTAGATATTTGCAAACGCTATTTCTTTGCAAGGAAGTGTCGCATTTACATTCATTTGAAGTGTAGACGAGGAATACATAACACTTCGCAAATCATATTATATCTTACCATGAAACATAGAAATGAGATGCGATATCGCGTTTTAAGAAGCATTAGTACTCTATTGCTACGATACCTAGACATCTGCAAACGCTATTTCCTTGCAAGGAAGTGTCGCATTTACATTCATTTGAAGTGAAGACGAGTAATACATAACACTTCCCCAATCATATTATATCTTACCATGAAACATAGAAATGAGATGCGATATCGCGTTTTAAGAAGCATTTGAACTCTATTGCATCGATACCTAGACATCTGCAAACGCTATTTCCTTGCAAGGAAGTGTCGCATTTACATTCATTTGAAGTGTAGACGAGGAATACATAACACTTCGCAATGTATATTGTATCTTATCATGAAACATAGATATGAGATGCAATATCTCGTTTTAAGAAGCATTTGAACTCTATTGCTACGATACCTAGACATCTGCAGACGCTATTTCCTAGCAAGGAAGTGTCGCATTTACATTCATTTGAAGTGTAGACGAGGAATACATGACACTTCGCAAATCATATTATATCTTACCATGAAACATAGATATGAGATGCAATAACTCGTTTTAAGAAGCAATTGAACTCTATTGCTACGATACCTAGACATCTGCAGACGCTATTTCCTAGCATGGAGGTGTCGCATTTACATTCATTTGAAGTGTAGACGAGGAATATATGACACTTCGCAAATCATATTATATCTTACCATGAAACATAGAAATGGGATGCGATATCGCGTTTTAAGGAGCATTAGAACACTATTGCTACGATAGGTAGACATTTGCAAACGCTATTTCCTTGCAAGGAAGTGTATTTACATTCTTTTTATGTGTATACGAGGAATACATAGCACTTCACAAATCATATTATATCTTACCATGAAACATAGAAATGAGATGCTATATTGCGTTTTAGGAAGCATTAGAACTCTATTGCTATGATACCTAGACATCTGCAAACGCTATCTCCTTGCAAGGATGTGTCGCATTTACGTTCATTTGAATCATAGACGAGGAATGCATAACACTTCGCAATGAATATTATATCTTATCATGAAACATAAATATGAGATGCAATATCTCGTTTTAAGAAGCATTTGAACTCTATTGCTTCGATACGTAGATATTTGCAAACGCTATTTCTTTGCAAGGAAGTGTCGCATTTACATTCATTTGAAGTGTAGACGAGGAATACATAACACTTCGCAAATCATATTATATCTTACCATGAAACATAGAAATGAGATGCTATATCGCGTTTTAAGAAGCATTAGAACTCTATTGCTACGATAGGTAGACATTTGCAAACGCTATTTCCATGCAAGGAAGTGTCGTATTTACATTCTTTTGATGTGTATACGAGGATACATAACACTTCCCCAATCATATTATATCTTACCATGGAACATAGAAATGAGATGCGATATCGCGTTTTAAGAATCATAAGAACTCTATTGTTACGATACGTAGACATCTGCAAACGCTATTTCCTTGCAAGGAAGTGCCGCATTTACATTCATTTGAAGTGTAGACGAGGAATACATGACACTTCGCAAATCATATTACATCTTACCATGAAACATAGAAATGAGATGCGATATCGCGTTTTAGGAAGCATTAGAAATCTATTGCTACGATACCTAGACATCTGCAAACGCTATTTCTTTGCAAGGAAGTGTCGCATTTACATTCATTTGAAGTGTAGAAGAGGAATACATAACACTTCGCAAATCATATTATATCTTACCATGAAACTTGGAAATGAGATGCGATATCTCGTTTTAAGAAGCATTAGAACACTATTGCTACGATAGGTAGACATTTGCAAACGCTATTTCCTTGCAAGGAAGTGTCGTATTTACATTCATTTGATGTGTAGACGAGGAATACATAACACTTTGCAAATTATATTATATCTTACGATGAAACATAGAAATGAGATGCGATATCGCGTTTTAAGAATCATAAGAACTCTATTGCTACGATACGTAGACAGCTGCAAACGCTCTTTCCTTGCAAGGAAGAGTCACATTTACATTCATATGAAGTGTAGACGAGGAATACATAACACTTCGCAAATAATATTATATCTTACCATGAAACATAGAAATGAGATTCGATATCGCGTTTTAAGAAGCATTAGAACTCTATTGCTACGATACGTAGACATCTGCAAACGCTATTTCCTTGCTAGGAAGTGTCGCATTTTCATTCATTTGAATCGTAGCCGAGGAATGCACAACACTTCGCAATGAATATTAAATCTTACCATGAAACATAGAAATGAGATGCAATATCTCGTTTTAAGAAGCATTTGAACTCTACTGCTACGATACCTAGACATCTGCAGACGCTATTTCCTAGCATGGAAGTGTCGCATTTACATTCAATTGAAGTGTAGACGAGGAATATATGACACTTCGCAAATCATATTATATCTTACCATGAAACATAGAAATGGGATGCGATATCGCGTTTTAAGGTGCATTAGAACACTATTGCTACGATAGGTAGACATTTGCAAACGCTATTTCCTTGCAAGGAAGTGTCCTATTTACATTCTTTTGATGTGTATACGAGGAATACATAACACTTCGCAAATCATATTATATCTTACCATGAAACATAGAAATGAGATGCGATATCGCGTTTTAAGAATCATAAGAACTCTATTGTTACGATACGTAGACATCTGCAATCGCTATTTCCTTGCAAGGAAGTGTCGCATTTACTTTCCTTTGGATCGTAGACGAGGAATACATAACACTTCGCAAATTATATTATATCTTACCATGAAACATAGAAATGAGATGCGATTTGCGTTTTAGGAAGCATTAGAACTCTATTGCTACGATACCTAGACATCTGCAAACGCTATTTCCTTGCAAGGACGTGTCGCATTTACGTTCATTTGAATCATAGACGAGGAATGCATAACACTTCGCAATGAATATTATATCTTATCATGAAACATAAATATGAGATGCAATATCTCGTTTTAAGAAGCATTTGAACTCTATTGCTTCGATACGTAGATATTTGCAAACGCTATTTCTTTGCAAGGAAGTGTCGCATTTACATTCATTTGAAGTGTAGACGAGGAATACATAACACTTCGCAAATCATATTATATCTTACCATGAAACATAGAAATGAGATGCGATATCGCGTTTTAAGAAGCATTAGTACTCTATTGCTACGATACCTAGACATCTGCAAACGCTATTTCCTTGCAAGGAAGTGTCGCATTTACATTCATTTGAAGTGAAGACGAGTAATACATAACACTTCCCCAATCATATTATATCTTACCATGAAACATAGAAATGAGATGCGATATCGCGTTTTAAGAAGCATTTGAACTCTATTGCATCGATACCTAGACATCTGCAAACGCTATTTCCTTGCAAGGAAGTGTCGCATTTACATTCATTTGAAGTGTAGACGAGGAATACATAACACTTCGCAATGTATATTGTATCTTATCATGAAACATAGATATGAGATGCAATATCTCGTTTTAAGAAGCATTTGAACTCTATTGCTACGATACCTAGACATCTGCAGACGCTATTTCCTAGCAAGGAAGTGTCGCATTTACATTCATTTGAAGTGTAGACGAGGAATACATGACACTTCGCAAATCATATTATATCTTACCATGAAACATAGATATGAGATGCAATAACTCGTTTTAAGAAGCAATTGAACTCTATTGCTACGATACCTAGACATCTGCAGACGCTATTTCCTAGCATGGAAGTGTCGCATTTACATTCATTTGAAGTGTAGACGAGGAATATATGACACTTCGCAAATCATATTATATCTTACCATGAAACATAGAAATGGGATGCGATATCGCGTTTTAAGGAGCATTAGAACACTATTGCTACGATAGGTAGACATTTGCAAACGCTATTTCCTTGCAAGGAAGTGTATTTACATTCTTTTTATGTGTATACGAGGAATACATAGCACTTCACAAATCATATTATATCTTACCATGAAACATAGAAATGAGATGCTATATTGCGTTTTAGGAAGCATTAGAACTCTATTGCTATGATACCTAGACATCTGCAAACGCTATCTCCTTGCAAGGATGTGTCGCATTTACGTTCATTTGAATCATAGACGAGGAATGCATAACACTTCGCAATGAATATTATATCTTATCATGAAACATAGATATGAGATGCAATATCTCGTTTTAAGAAGCATTTGAACTCTATTGCTTCGATACGTAGATATTTGCAAACGCTATTTCTTTGCAAGGAAGTGTCGCATTTACATTCATTTGAAGTGTAGACGAGGAATACATAACACTTCGCAAATCATATTATATCTTACCATGAAACATAGAAATGAGATGCTATATCGCGTTTTAAGAAGCATTAGAACTCTATTGCTACGATAGGTAGACATTTGCAAACGCTATTTCCATGCAAGGAAGTGTCGTATTTACATTCTTTTGATGTGTATACGAGGATACATAACACTTCCCCAATCATATTATATCTTACCATGGAACATAGAAATGAGATGCGATATCGCGTTTTAAGAATCATAAGAACTCTATTGTTACGATACGTAGACATCTGCAAACGCTATTTCCTTGCAAGGAAGTGCCGCATTTACATTCATTTGAAGTGTAGACGAGGAATACATGACACTTCGCAAATCATATTACATCTTACCATGAAACATAGAAATGAGATGCGATATCGCGTTTTAGGAAGCATTAGAAATCTATTGCTACGATACCTAGACATCTGCAAACGCTATTTCTTTGCAAGGAAGTGTCGCATTTACATTCATTTGAAGTGTAGAAGAGGAATACATAACACTTCGCAAATCATATTATATCTTACCATGAAACATAGAAATGAGATGCTATATCGCGTTTTAAGAAGCATTAGAACTCTATTGCTACGATAGGTAGACATTTGCAAACGCTATTTCCATGCAAGGAAGTGTCGTATTTACATTCTTTTGATGTGTATACGAGGATACATAACACTTCCCCAATCATATTATATCTTACCATGGAACATAGAAATGAGATGCGATATCGCGTTTTAAGAATCATAAGAACTCTATTGTTACGATACGTAGACATCTGCAAACGCTATTTCCTTGCAAGGAGGTGCCGCATTTACATTCATTTGAAGTGTAGACGAGGAATACATGACACTTCGCAAATCATATTACATCTTACCATGAAACATAGAAATGAGATGCGATATCGCGTTTTAGGAAGCATTAGAAATCAATTGCTACGATACCTAGACATCTGCAAACGCTATTTCTTTGCAAGGAAGTGTCGCATTTACATTCATTTGAAGTGTAGAAGAGGAATACATAACACTTCGCAAATCATATTATATCTTACCATGAAACTTGGAAATGAGATGCGATATCTCGTTTTAAGAAGCATTAGAACACTATTGCTACGATAGGTAGACATTTGCAAACGCTATTTCCTTGCAAGGAAGTGTCGTATTTACATTCTTTTGATGTGTATACGAGGATACATAACACTTCCCCAATCATATTATATCTTACCATGGAACATAGAAATGAGATGCGATATCGCGTTTTAAGAATCATAAGAACTCTATTGTTACGATACGTAGACATCTGCAAACGCTATTTCCTTGCAAGGAAGTGCCGCATTTACATTCATTTGAAGTGTAGACGAGGAATACATGACACTTCGCAAATCATATTACATCTTACCATGAAACATAGAAATGAGATGCGATATCGCGTTTTAAGAAGCATTAGAACACTATTGCTACGATAGGTAGACACTTGCAAACGCTATTTCCTTGCAAGGAAGTGTCGCATTTACATTCGTTTGAAGTGTAGATGAGGAATGCGTAACACATCGCAATGAATATTATATCTTACCATGAAACATAGATATGAGATGCAATATCTCGTTTTAAGAAGCATTTGAACTCTATTGCTTCGATACGTAGACATCTGCAAACGCTATTTCCTTGCAAGGAAGTATTGCATTTACATTCATTTGAAGTGTAGACGAGGACTACATAACACTTCGCAATGAATATTACATCTTATCATGAAACATAGAAATGAGATGCGATATCACGTTTTAAGAAGCACTAGAACTCCATCCCTACGATACGTAGACATCTGCAAACGCTATTTCCTAGCAAGGAAGTGTCGCATTCACATTCAATTGAAGTGTAGACGTGGACTTCATAACACTTCGCAATGAATATAACATCTTATCATGAAACATAGAAATGAGATGCGATATCACGTTCTAAGAAGCACTAAAACTCCATCCCTACGATACGTAGACATCTGCAAACGCTATTTCCTAGCAAGGAAGTGTCGCATTCACATTCATTTGAAGTGTAGACGTGTACTACATAACACTTCGTAAATCATATCATATCTTACCATGAAACATAGAAATGAGATGCGATATCGCGTTTTAAGAAGCATTAGATCTCTATTGCTACGATACGTTGACATCTGCAAACGCTATTTCCTAGCAAGGAAGTGTCGCATTTACATTCATTTGAAATGTAGACGAGAAATACATAACACTTCGCAATGAATATTACATCTTGTCATGAAACATGGAAATGAGATGCGATATCGCGTTTTAAGAAGCATTAGAACTCTATTGCTACGATAGGTAGACATCTGCAAACGCTATTTCCTAGCAAGGAAGTGTCGCATTTACATTCATTTGAAGTGTAGAAGAGGAATACATAACACTTCGCAAATCATATTATATCTTACCATGAAACTTGGAAATGAGATGCGATATCGCGTTTTATGAAGCATTAGAACTCTATTGCTACGATAGGTAGATATCTGCAAACGCTATTTCCTAGCAAGGAAGTGTCGCATTTACATTCATTTGAAGTGTAGACGAGGACTACATAACACTTCGCAAATCATATTATATCTTACCATGAAACATAGAAATGAGATGCGATATCGCTTTTTAAGAATCATAAGAACTCTATTGCTACGATACGTAGACATCTGCAAACGCTATTTCCTAGCAAGGAAGTGTCGCATTCACATTCATTTGAAGTGTAGACGTGGACTACATAACACTTCGCAATGAATATAACATCTTATCATGAAACATAGAAATGAGATGCGATATCACGTTCTAAGAAGCACTAAAGCTCCATCCCTACGATACGTAGACATCTGCAAACGCCATTTCCTAGCAAGGAAGTGTCGCATTCACATTCATTTGAAGTGTAGACGTGTACTACATAACACTTCGTAAATCATATCATATCTTACCATGAAACGTAGAAATGAGATGCGATATCGCGTTTTAAGAAGCATTAGATCTCTATTGCTACGATACGTTGACATCTGCAAACGCTAGTTCCTAGCAAGGAAGTGTCGTATTTACATTCATTTGAAGTGTAGACGAGAAATACATAACACTTCGCAATGAATATTACATCTTGTCATGAAACATGGAAATGAGATGCGATATCGCGTTTTAAGAAGCATTAGAACTCTATTGCTACGATAGGTAGACATCTGCAAACGCTATTTCCTAGCAAGGAAGTGTCGCATTTACAATCATTTGAAGTGTAGAAGAGGAATACATAACACTTCGCAAATCATATTATATCTTACCATGAAACTTGGAAATGAGATGCGATATCGCGTTTTATGAAGCATTAGAACTCTATTGCTACGATAGGTAGATATCTGCAAACGCTATTTCCTAGCAAGGAAGTGTCGCATTTACATTCATTTGATGTGTAGACGAACAATACATGACACTTCGCAAATCATATTTTATCTTACCATGAAACATAGAAATGTGATGCGATATCGCGTTTTAAGAATCATAAGAACTCTATTGCTACGATACGAAGACATCTGCAAACGCTATATCCTAGGGAGGAAGTGTCGCATTCACATTCATTTGAAGTGTGGACGAGGAATACATAACACTTCGCAAATCATATTATATCTTACCATGAAACACAGAAATGAGATGCGTTGTCGCGTTTTAAGAATCATAAGAACACTATTGCTACGATACGTAGTCATCTCCAAACGCTATTTCCTTAGAAGGAAGTGTCGCATTTACATTCATTTGAAGTGTAGACGAGGAATACATAACACTTCGCAAATCATATTATACCTTACCATGAAACGTACAAATGAGATGCGATATCGCGTTTTATGAATCATAAGAACTCTATTGCTACGATACGTAGACATATGCAAACGCTATTTCCTTGCAAGGAAGTGTCGCATTTACATTCATTTGAAGTGTAGACGAGTATTACATAACACTTCCCCAATCATATTATATCTTACCATGAAACGTAGAAATGAGATGCGATATCGCGTTTTAAGAAGCACTGGAAATCTATTGCTACGATACGTAGACATCTGCAAACGCTATGTCCTAGCGAGGAAGTGTCGCATTTACATTCATTTGAAGTGTAGACGAGGAATACATAACACTTCGCAAATCATATTATACCTTACCATGAAACATAGAAATGAGATGCGATATCGCGTTTTAAGATTCATTAGAACAGTATTGCTACGATAGGTAGACATTTGCAAACGCTATTTCCTTGCAAGGAAGTGTCGCATTTACATTTATTTGAAGTGTAGACGAGGAATACATAACACTTCGCAAATCATATTATATCTTACCATGAAACATAGAAATGAGATGCGATATCGCGTCTTAAGAAGCATTTGAACTCTATTGCTTCGATACGTAGACATCTGCAAACGCTATTTCCTTGCAAGGAAGTGTCGCATTTACATTCATTTGAAGTGTAGACGAGGAATACATAACACTTCGCAAATCATATTATATCTTACCATGAAACATAGAAATGAGATGCGATATCGCGTTTTAAGAAGTATTAGAACACTATTGCTAAGATAGGTAGACATTTGCAAACGCTATTTCCTTGCAAGGAAGTGTCGCATTTACATTCATTTGAAGTGTAGACGAGGAATACATAACACTTATCCAATCATATTATATCTTACCATGAAACATAGAAATGAGATGCGATATCGCGTTTTAAGAAGCATTAGAACTCTATTGCTACGATAGGTAGACATCTGCAAACGCTATTTCCTAGCAAGGAAGTGTCGCATTTACATTCATTTGAAGTGTAGACGAGGACTACATAACACTTCGCGAATCATATTCTATCTTACCATGAAACATAGAAATAAGATGCGATATCGCGCTTTAAGAAGCATTAGAACTCTATTGCTACGATACCTAGTCATCTGCAGACGCTATTTCCTAGCAGGGAAGTGTGGCATTTACATTCATTTGAAGTGTAGACGGGGAATACATGACACTTCGCAAATCATATTATATCTTACCATGAAACATAGAAATGTGATGCGATATCGCGTTTTAAGAATCATAAGAACTCTATTGCTACGATACGTAGACATCTGCAAACGCTATATCCTAGCGAGGAAGTGTCGCATTCACATTCATTTGAAGTGTAGACGAGGAATACATAACACTACGCAAATCATATTATATATTACCATGAAACACAGAAATGAGATGCGATATCGCGTTTTAAGAATCATAAGAACTCTATTGCTACGATACGTAGACATCTCCAAACGCTATTTCCTTGCAAGGAAGTGTCGCATTTACATTCATTTGAAGTGTAGACGAGGACTACATAACACTTCGCGAATCATATTATATCTTACCATCAAACATAGAAATGAGATGCGATATCGCGTTTTAAGAATCATAAGAACTCTATTGCTACGATACGTAGACATCTGCAAACGCTATTTCCTTGCAAGGAAGTGTCGCATTTACATTCATTTGAAGTGTAGACGAGTAATACATAACACTTCCCCAATCATATTATATCTTACCATGAAACATAGAAATTAGATGCGATATCGCGTTTTAAGAAGCATTGGAACTCTATTGCTGCGATACGTAGACATCTGCAAACGCTATTTCCTTGCAAGGAAGAGTCGCATTTACATTCATTTGATGTGTAGACGAAGAGTACATGACACTTCGCAAATCATATTTTATCTTACCATGAAACATAGAAATGAGATGCGATATCGCGCTTTAAGAAGCAATAGAACTCTATTGCTACGATACCTAGTCATTCTCAAACGCTATTTCCTTGCAAGGAAGTGTCGCATTTACATTCATTTGAAGTGTAGACGAGTAATACATAACACTTCGCAAATCATATTATACCTTACCATGAAACATGGAAATGAGGAGCGATATGTCGTTTTAAGAAGCATTGGAACACTATTGCTACGATAGGTAGACATCTGCAAACGCTATTTCCTTGCAAGGAAGTGTCGCATTTACATTCATTTGAAGTGTAGACGAGGAATACATAACACTTCGCAAATCATATTATATCTTACCATGAAACATAGAAATGAGATGCGATATCGCGTCTTAAGAAGCACTTGAACTCTATTGCTTCGATACGTAGACATCTGCAAACGCTATTTCCTTGCAAGGAGGTGTCGCATTTACATTCATTTGAAGTGTAGACGAGGAATACATAACACTTCGCAAATCATATTATATCTTACCATGAAACATAGAAATGAGATGCGATATCGCGTTTTAAGAAGTATTAGAACACTATTGCTAAGATAGGTAGCCATTTGCAAACGCTATTTCCTTGCAAGGAAGAGTCGCATTTACATTCATTTGAAGTGTAGACGAGGAATACATAACACTTATCCAATCATATTATATCTTACCATGAAACATAGAAATGAGATGCGATATCGCGTTTTAAGAAGCATTAGAACTCTATTGCTACGATAGGTAGACATCTGCAAACGCTATTTCCTAGCAAGGAAGTGTCGCATTTACATTCATTTGAAGTGTAGACGAGGACTACATAACACTTCGCGAATCATATTCTATCTTACCATGAAACATAGAAATAAGATGCGATATCGCGCTTTAAGAAGCATTAGAACTCTATTGCTACGATACCTAGTCATCTGCAGACGCTATTTCCTAGCAGGGAAGTGTGGCATTTACATTCATTTGAAGTGTAGACGGGGAATACATGACACTTCGCAAATCATATTATATCTTACCATGAAACATAGAAATGTGATGCGATATCGCGTTTTAAGAATCATAAGAACTCTATTGCTACGATACGAAGACATCTGCAAACGCTATATCCTAGCGAGGAAGTGTCGCATTCACATTCATTTGATGTGTAGACGAGGAATACATAACACTTCGCAAATCATATTATATATTACCATGAAACACAGAAGTGAGATGCGATATCGCGTTTTAAGAATCATAAGAACTCTATTGCTACGATACGTAGACATCTCCAAACGCTATTTCCTTGCAAGGAAGTGTCGCATTTACATTCATTTGAAGTGTAGACGAGGACTACATAACACTTCGCGAATCATATTATATCTTACCATCAAACATAGAAATGAGATGCGATATCGCGTTTTAAGAATCATAAGAACTCTATTGCTACGATACGTAGACATCTGCAAACGCTATTTCCTTGCAAGGAAGTGTCGCATTTACATTCATTTGAAGTGTAGACGAGTAATACATAACACTTCCCCAATCATATTATATCTTACCATGAAACATAGAAATGAGATGCGATATCGCGTTTTAAGAAGCATTGGAACTCTATTGCTGCGATACGTAGACATCTGCAAACGCTATTTCCTTGCAAGGAAGAGTCGCATTTACATTCATTTGAAGTGTAGACGAGGAATACATAACACTTCGCAAATCATATTATACCTTACCATGAAACATGGAAATGAGGAGCGATATGTCGTTTTAAGAAGCATTAGAACTCTATTGCTACGATAGGTAGACATCTGCTTCGCTATTTCCTAGCAAGGATGTATCGCATTTACATTCATTTGAAGTGTAGAAGAGGAATACATAACACTTCGCAAATCATATTATATCTTACCATGAAACATAGAAATGAGATGCGATATCGCGTTTTAAGAATCATTAGAACACTATTGCTACGATAGGTAGACATCTGCAAACGCTATTTCCTTGCAAGGAAGTGTCGCATTTACATTCATTTGAAGTGTAGACGAGGAATACATAACACTTCGCAAATCATATTATATCTTACCAAGAAACATAGAAATGAGATGCGATATCGCGTCTTAAGAAGCACTTGAACTCTATTGCTTCGATACGTAGACATCTGCAAGCGCTATTTCCTTGCAAGGAAGAGTCGCATTTACATTCATTTGAAGTGTAGACGAGGAATACATAACACTTCGCAAATCATATTATATCTTACCATGAAACATAGAAATGAGATGCGATATCGCGTTTTAAGAAGTATTAGAACACTATTGCTAAGATAGGTAGACATTTGCAAACGCTATTTCCTTGCAAGGAAGTGTCGGATTTACATTCATTTGAAGTGTAGACGGGGAATACATGACACTTCGCAAATCATATTATATCTTACCATGAAACATAGAAATGTGATGCGATATCGCGTTTTAAGAATCATAAGAACTCTATTGCTACGATACGTAGACATCTGCAAACGCTATATCCTAGCGAGGAAGTGTCGCATTCACATTCATTTGAGGTGTAGACGAGGAATACATAACACTTCGCAAATCATATTATATATTACCATGAAACACAGAAATGAGATGCGATATCGCGTTTTAAGAATCATAAGAACTCTATTGCTACGATACGTAGACATCTCCAAACGCTATTTCCTTGCAAGGAAGTGTCGCATTTACATTCATTTGAAGTGTAGACGAGGACTACATAACACTTCGCGAATCATATTATATCTTAACATCAAACATAGAAATGAGATGCGATATCGCGTTTTAAGAATCATAAGAACTCTATTGCTACGATACGTAGACATCTGCAAACGCTATTTCCTTGCAAGGAAGTGTCGCATTTACATTCATTTGATGTGTAGACGAGTAATACATAACACTTCCCCAATCATATTATACCTTACCATGAAACATAGAAATGAGATGCGATATCGCGTTTTAAGAAGCATTGGAACTCTATTGCTGCGATACGTAGACATCTGCAAACGCTATTTCCTTGCAAGGAAGAGTCGCATTTACATTCATTTGATGTGTAGACGAAGAATACATGACACTTCGCAAATCATATTTTATCTTACCATGAAACATAGAAATGAGATGCGATATCGCGCTTTAAGAAGCAATAGAACTCTATTGCTACGATACCTAGTCATCTGCAAACGCTATTTCCTTGCAAGGAAGTGTCGCATTTACATTCATTTGAAGTGTAGACGAGTAATACATAACACTTCGCAAATCATATTATTCCTTACCATGAAACATGGAAATGAGGAGCGATATGTCGTTTTAAGAAGCATTAGAACTCTATTGCTACGATAGGTAGACATCTGCATCGCTATTTCCTAGCAAGGATGTATCGCATTTACATTCATTTGAAGTGTAGAAGAGGAATACATAACACTTCGCAAATCATATTATATCTTACCATGAAACATAGAAATGAGATGCGATATTGCGTTTTAAGAATCATTAGAACACTATTGCTACGATAGGTAGACATCTGCAAACGCTATTTCCTTGCAAGGAAGAGTCGCATTTACATTCATTTGAAGTGTAGACGAGGAATACATAACACTTCGCAAATCATATTATATCTTACCAAGAAACATAGAAATGAGATGCGATATCGCGTCTTAAGAAGCACTTGAACTCTATTGCTTCGATACGTAGACATCTGCAAACGCTGTTTCCTTGCAAGGAAGAGTCGCATTTACATTCATTTGAAGTGTAGACGAGGAATACATAACACTTCGCAAATCATATTATATCTTACCATGAAACATAGAAATGAGATGCGATATCGCGTTTTAAGAAGTATTAGAACACTATTGCTAAGATAGGTAGACATTTGCAAACGCTATTTCCTTGCAAGGAAGTGTCGCATTTACATTCATTTGAAGTGTGGACGAGGAATACATAACACTTATCCAATCATATTATATCTTACGATGAAACATAGAAATGAGATGCGATATCGCGTTTTAAGAAGCATTAGAACTCTATTGCTACGATAGGTAGACATCTGCAAACGCTATTTCCTAGCAAGGAAGTGTCGCATTTACATTCATTTGAAGTGTAGACGAGGAATACATAACACTTCGCGAATCATATTCTATCTTACCATGAAACATAGAAATAAGATGCGATATCGCGCTTTAAGAAGCATTAGAACTCTATTGCTACGATACCTAGTCATCTGCAGACGCTATTTCCTAGCAGGGAAGTGTGGCATTTACATTCATTTGATGTGTAGACGGGGAATACATGACACTTCGCAAATCATATTATATCTTACCATGAAACATAGAAATGTGATGCGATATCGCGTTTTAAGAATCATAAGAACTCTATTGCTACGATACGTAGACATCTGCAAACGCTATATCCTAGCGAGGAAGTGTCGCATTCACATTCACTTGAAGTGTAGACGAGGACTACATAACACTTCGCAAATCATATTATATATTACCATGAAACACAGAAATGAGATGCGATATCGCGTTTTAAGAATCATAAGAACTCTATTGCTACGATACGTAGACATCTCCAAACGCTATTTCCTTGCAAGGAAGTGTCGCATTTACATTCATTTGAAGTGTAGACGAGGACTACATAACACTTCGCGAATCATATTATATCTTACCATCAAACATAGAAATGAGATGCGATATCGCGTTTTAAGAATCATAAGAACTCTATTGCTACGATACGTAGACATCTGCAAACGCTATTTCCTTGCAAGGAAGTGTCGCATTTACATTCATTTGAAGTGTAGACGAGTAATACATAACACTTCCCCAATCATATTATATCTTACCATGAAACATAGAAATGAGATGCGATATCGCGTTTTAAGAAGCATTGGAACTCTATTGCTGCGATACGTAGACATCTGCAAACGCTATTTCCTTGCAAGGAAGTGTCGCATTTACATTCATTTGAAGTGTAGACGAGTAATACATAACACTTCGCAAATCATATTATACCTTACCATGAAACATGGAAATGAGGAGCGATATGTCGTTTTAAGAAGCATTAGAACTCTATTGCTACGATACCTAGTCATCTGCAGACGCTATTTCCTAGCAGGGAAGTGTGGCATTTACATTCATTTGAAGTGTAGACGGGGAATACATGACACTTCGCAAATCATATTATATCTTACCATGAAACATAGAAATGTGATGCGATATCGCGTTTTAAGAATCATAAGAACTCTATTGCTACGATACGTAGACATCTGCAAACGCTATATCCTAGCGAGGAAGTGTCGCATTCACATTCATTTGAAGTGTAGACGAGGAATACATAACACTTCGCAAATCATATTATATATTACCATGAAACACGGAAATGAGATGCGATATCGCGTTTTAAGAATCATAAGAACTCTATTGCTACGATACGTAGACATCTCCAAACGCTATTTCCTTGCAAGGAAGTGTCGCATTTACATTCATTTGAAGTGTAGACGAGGACTACATAACACTTCGCGAATCATATTATATCTTACCACCAAACATAGAAATGAGATGCGATATCGCGTTTTATGAATCATAAGAACTCTATTGCTACGATACGTAGACATCTGCAAACGCTATTTCCTTGCAAGGAAGTGTCGCATTTACATTCATTTGAAGTGTAGACGAGTAATACATAACACTTCCCCAATCATATTATATCTTACCATGAAACATAGAAATGAGATGCGATATCGCGTTTTAAGAAGCATTGGAACTCTATTGCTGCGATACGTAGACATCTGCAAACGCTATTTCCTTGCAAGGAAGAGTCGCATTTACATTCATTTGATGTGTAGACGAGGAATACATGACACTTCGCAAATCATATTTTATCTTACCATGAAACATAGAAATGAGATGCGATATCGCGCTTTAAGAAGCAATAGAACTCTATTGCTACGATACCTAGTCATCTGCAAACGCTATTTCCTTGCAAGGAAGAGTCGCATTTACATTCATTTGAAGTGTAGACGAGGAATACATAACACTTCGCAAATCATATTATATCTTACCATGAAACATAGAAATGAGATGCGATATCGCGTTTTAAGAAGTATTAGAACACTATTGCTAAGATAGGTAGACATTTGCAAAAGCTATTTCCTTGCAAGGAAGTGTCGCATTTACATTCATTTGAAGTGTAGACGGGGAATACATGACACTTCGCAAATCATATTATATCTTACCATGAAACATAGAAATGTGATGCGATATCGCGTTTTAAGAATCATAAGAACTCTATTGCTACGATACGTAGACATCTGCAAACGCTATATCCTAGCGAGGAAGTGTCGCATTCACATTCATTTGAGGTGTAGACGAGGAATACATAACACTTCGCAAATCATATTATATATTACCATGAAACACAGAAATGAGATGCGATATCGCGTTTTAAGAATCATAAGAACTCTATTGCTACGATACGTAGACATCTCCAAACGCTATTTCCTTGCAAGGAAGTGTCGCATTTACATTCATTTGAAGTGTAGACGAGGACTACATAACACTTCGCGAATCATATTATATCTTACCATCAAACATAGAAATGAGATGCGATATCGCGTTTTAAGAATCATAAGAACTCTATTGCTACGATACGTAGACATCTGCAAACGCTATTTCCTTGCAAGGAAGTGTCGCATTTACATTCATTTGAAGTGTAGACGAGTAATACATAACACTTCCCCAATCATATTATATCTTACCATGAAACATAGAAATGAGATGCGATATCGCGTCTTAAGAAGCACTTGAACTCTATTGCTTCGATACGTAGACATCTGCAAACGCTATTTCCTTGCAAGGAAGAGTCGCATTTACATTCATTTGAAGTGTAGACGAGGAATACATAACACTTCGCAAATCATATTATATCTTACCATGAAACATAGAAATGAGATGCGATATCGCGTTTTAAGAAGTATTAGAACACTATTGCTAAGATAGGTAGACATTTGCAAACGCTATTTCCTTGCAAGGAAGTGTCGCATTTACATTCATTTGAAGTGTAGACGAGGAATACATAACACTTATCCAATCATATTATATCTTACGATGAAACATAGAAATGAGATGCGATATCGCGTTTTAAGAAGCATTAGAACTCTATTGCTACGATAGGTAGACATCTGCAAACGCTATTTCCTAGCAAGGAAGTGTCGCATTTACATTCATTTGAAGTGTAGACGAGGAATACATAACACTTCGCGAATCATATTCTATCTTACCATGAAACATAGAAATAAGATGCGATATCGCGCTTTAAGAAGCATTAGAACTCTATTGCTACGATACCTAGTCATCTGCAGACGCTATTTCCTAGCAGGGAAGTGTGGCATTTACATTCATTTGAAGTGTAGACGGGGAATACATGACACTTCGCAAATCATATTATATCTTACCATGAAACATAGAAATGTGATGCGATATCGCGTTTTAAGAATCATAAGAACTCTATTGCTACGATACGTAGACATCTGCAAACGCTATATCCTAGCGAGGAAGTGTCGCATTCACATTCATTTGAAGTGTAGACGAGGAATACATAACACTTCGCAAATCATATTATATATTACCATGAAACACGGAAATGAGATGCGATATCGCGTTTTAAGAATCATAAGAACTCTATTGCTACGATACGTAGACATCTCCAAACGCTATTTCCTTGCAAGGAAGTGTCGCATTTACATTCATTTGAAGTGTAGACGAGGACTACATAACACTTCGCGAATCATATTATATCTTACCACCAAACATAGAAATGAGATGCGATATCGCGTTTTAAGAATCATAAGAACTCTATTGCTACGATACGTAGACATCTGCAAACGCTATTTCCTTGCAAGGAAGTGTCGCATTTACATTCATTTGAAGTGTAGACGAGTAATACATAACACTTCCCCAATCATATTATATCTTACCATGAAACATAGAAATGAGATGCGATATCGCGTTTTAAGAAGCATTGGAACTCTATTGCTGCGATACGTAGACATCTGCAAACGCTATTTCCTTGCAAGGAAGAGTCGCATTTACATTCATTTGATGTGTAGACGAAGAATACATGACACTTCGCAAATCATATTTTATCTTACCATGAAACATAGAAATGAGATGCGATATCGCGCTTTAAGAAGCAATAGAACTCTATTGCTACGATACCTAGTCATCTGCAAACGCTATTTCCTTGCAAGGAAGTGTCGCATTTACATTCATTTGAAGTGTAGACGAGTAATACATAACACTTCGCAAATCATATTATACCTTACCATGAAACATGGAAATGAGGAGCGATATGTCGTTTTAAGAAGCATTAGAACTCTATTGCTACGATAGGTAGACATCTGCAAACGCTATTTCCTTGCAAGGAAGTGTCGCATTTACATTCATTTGAAGTGTAGACGAGGAATACAGAACACTTCGCAAATCATATTATATCTTACCATGAAACATAGAAATGAGATGCGATATCGCGTCCTAAGAAGCACTTGAACTCTATTGCTTCGATACGTAGACATCTGCAAACGCTATTTCCTTGCAAGGAAGTGTCGCATTTACATTCATTTGAAGTGTAGACGAGGAATACATAACACTTCGCAAATCATATTATATCTTACCATGAAACATAGGAATGAGATGCGATATCGCGTTTTAAGAAGTATTAGAACACTATTGCTAAGATAGGTAGACATTTGCAAACGCTATTTCCTTGCAAGGAAGAGTCGCATTTACATTCATTTGAAGTGTAGACGAGGACTACATAACACTTCGCAAATCATATTATATCTTACCATGAAACATAGAATTGAGATGCGATATCGCTTTTTAAGAATCATAAGAACTCTATTGCTAAGATACGCAGACATCTGCAAACGCTATTTCCTTGCAAGGAAGTGTCGCATTTACATTCATTTGAAGTGTAGACGAGTAATACATAACACTTCCCCAATCATATTATATCTTACCATGAAACGTAGAAATGAGATGCGATATCGCGTTTTAAGAAGCATTGGAAATCTATTGCTACGATACGTAGACATCTGCAAACGCTATGTCCTAGCGAGGAAGTGTCGCATTTACATTCATTTGAAGTGTAGACGAGGAATACATAACACTTCGCAAATCATATTATACCATACCATGAAACATAGAAATGAGATGCGATATCGCGTTTTAAGAATCATTAGAACAGTATTGCTACGATAGGTAGACATTTGCAAACGCTATTTCCTTGCAAGGAAGTGTCGCATTTACATTCATTTGAAGTGTAGACGAGGAATACATAACACTTCGCAAATCATATTATATCTTACCATGAAACATAGAAATGAGATGCGATATCGCGCTTTAAGAAGCATTAGAACTCTATTGCTACGATACCTAGTCATCTGCAGACGCTGTTTCCTAGCAGGGAAGTGTGGCATTTACATTCGTTTGAAGTGTAGACGGGGAATACATGACACTTCGCAAATCATATTATATCTTACCATGAAACATAGAAATGTGATGCGATATCGCGTTTTAAGAATCATAAGAACTCTATTGCTACGATACGTAGACATCTGCAAACGCTATATCCTAGCGAGGAAGTGTCGCATTCACATTCATTTGAAGTGTAGACGAGGAATGCATAACACTTCGCAAATCATATTATATATTACCATGAAACACAGAAATGAGATGCGATATCGCGTTTTAAGAATCATAAGAACTCTATTGTTACGATACGTAGACATCTCCAAACGCTATTTCCTTGCAAGGAAGTGTCGCATTTACATTCATTTGAAGTGTAGACGAGGACTACATAACACTTCGCGAATCATATTATATCTTACCATCAAACATAGAAATGAGATGCGATATCGCGTTTTAAGAATCATAAGAACTCTATTGCTACGATACGTAGACATCTGCAAACGCTATTTCCTTGCAAGGAAGTGTCGCATTTACATTCATTTGAAGTGTAGACGAGTAATACATAACACTTCCCCAATCATATTATATCTTACCATGAAACATAGAAATGAGATGCGATATCGCGTCTTAAGAAGCATTTGAACTCTATTGCTTCGATACGTAGACATCTGCAAACGCTATTTCCTTGCAAGGAAGTGTCGCATTTACATTCATTTGAAGTGTAGACCAGGAATACATAACACTTCGCAAATCATATTATATCTTACCATGAAACATAGAAATGAGATGCGATATCGCGTTTTAAGAAGTGTTAGAACACTATTGCTAAGATAGGTAGACATTTGCAAACGCTATTTCCTTGCAAGGAAGTGTCGCATTTACATTCATTTGAAGTGTAGACGAGGAATACATAACACTTATCCAATCATATTATATCTTACCATGAAACATAGAAATGAGATGCGATATCGCGCTTTAAGAATCATAAGAACTCTATTGCTACGATACGTAGACATCTGCAAACGCTATATCCTAGCGAGGAAGTGTCGCATTCACATTCATTTGAAGTGTAGACGAGGAATGCATAACACTTCGCAAATCATATTATATATTACCATGAAACACAGAAATGAGATGCGATATCGCGTTTTAAGAATCATAAGAACTCTATTGCTACGATACGTAGACATCTCCAAACGCTATTTCCTTGCAAGGAAGTGTCGCATTTACATTCATTTGAAGTGTAGACGAGGACTACATAACACTTCGCGAATCATATTATATCTTACCATCAAACATAGAAATGAGATGCGATAACGCGTTTTAAGAATCATAAGAACTCTATTGCTACGATACGTAGACATCTGCAAACGCTATTTCCTTGCAAGGAAGTGTCGCATTTACATTCATTTGAAGTGTAGACGAGTAATACATAACACTTCCCCAATCATATTATATCTTACCATGAAACATAGAAATGAGATGCGATATCGCGTTTTAAGAAGCATTGGAACTCTATTGCTGCGATACGTAGACATCTGCAAACGCTATTTCCTTGCAAGGAAGAGTCGCACTTACATTCATTTGATGTGTAGACGAAGAATACATGACACTTCCCCTATCATATTATATCTTACCATGAAACATAGAAATGAGATGCGATATCGCGTTTTAAGAAGCATTGGAACTCTATTGCTGCGATACGTAGACATCTGCAAACGCTATTTCCTTGCAAGGAAGAGTCGCATTTACATTCATTTGATGTGTAGACGAAGAATACATGACACTTCGCAAATCATATTTTATCTTACCATGAAACATAGAAATGAGATGCGATATCGCGCTTTAAGAAGCAATAGAACTCTATTGCTACGATACCTAGTCATCTGCAAACGCTATTTCCTTGCAAGGAAGTGTCGCATTTACATTCATTTGAAGTGTAGACGAGTAATACATAACACTTCGCAAATCATATTATACCTTACCATGAAACATGGAAACGAGGAGCGATATGTCGTTTTAAGAAGCATTAGAACTCTATTGCTACGATAGGTAGATATCTGCATCGCTATTTCCTAGCAAGGAAGTATCGCATTTACATTCATTTGAAGTGTAGAAGAGGAATACATAACACTTCGCAAATCATATTATATCTTACCATGAAACATAGCAATGAGATGCGATATCGCGTTTTAAGAATCATTAGAACACTATTGCTACGATAGGTAGACATCTGCAAACGCTATTTCCTTGCAAGGAAGTGTCGCATTTACATTCATTTGAAGTGTAGACGAGGAATACAGAACACTTCGCAAATCATATTATATCTTACCATGAAACATAGAAATGAGATGCGATATCGCGTCCTAAGAAGCACTTGAACTCTATTGCTTCGATACGTAGACATCTGCAATCGCTATTTCCTTGCAAGGAAGTGTCGCATTTACATTCATTTGAAGTGTAGACGAGGAATACATAACACTTCGCAAATCATATTATATCTTACCATGAAACATAGAAATGAGATGCGATATCGCGTTTTAAGAAGTATTAGAACACTATTGCTAAGATAGGTAGACATTTGCAAAAGCTATTTCCTTGCAAGGAAGTTTCGCATTTACATTCATTTGAAGTGTAGACGGGGAATACATGACACTTCGCAAATCATATTATATCTTACCATGAAACATAGAAATGTGATGCGATATCGCGTTTTAAGAATCATAAGAACTCTATTGCTACGATACGTAGACATCTCCAAACGCTATTTCCTTGCAAGGAAGTGTCGCATTTACATTCATTTGAAGTGTAGACGAGGACTACATAACACTTCGCGAATCATATTATATCTTACCATCAAACATAGAAATGAGATGCGATATCGCGTTTTAAGAATCATAAGAACTCTATTGCTACGATACGTAGACATCTGCAAACGCTATTTCCTTGCAAGGAAGTGTCGCATTTACATTCATTTGAAGTGTAGACGAGTAATACATAACACTTCCCCAATCATATTATATATTACCATGAAACACAGAAATGAGATGCGATATCGCGTTTTAAGAATCATAAGAACTCTATTGCTACGATACGTAGACATCTCCAAACGCTATTTCCTTGCAAGGAAGTGTCGCATTTACATTCATTTGAAGTGTAGACGAGGACTACATAACACTTCGCGAATCATATTATATCTTACCATCAAACATAGAAATGAGATGCGATAACGCGTTTTAAGAATCATAAGAACTCTATTGCTACGATACGTAGACATCTGCAAACGCTATTTCCTTGCAAGGAAGTGTCGCATTTACATTCATTTGAAGTGTAGACGAGTAATACATAACACTTCCCCAATCATATTATATCTTACCATGAAACATAGAAATGAGATGCGATATCGCGTTTTAAGAAGCATTGGAACTCTATTGCTGCGATACGTAGACATCTGCAAACGCTATTTCCTTGCAAGGAAGAGTCGCATTTACATTCATTTGATGTGTAGACGAAGAATACATGACACTTCCCCTATCATATTATATCTTATCATGAAACATAGAAATGAGATGCGATATCGCGTTTTAAGAAGCATTGGAACTCTATTGCTGCGATACGTAGACATCTGCAAACGCTATTTCCTTGCAAGGAAGAGTCGCATTTACATTCATTTGATGTGTAGACGAAGAATACATGACACTTCGCAAATCATATTTTATCTTACCATGAAACATAGAAATGAGATGCGATATCGCGCTTTAAGAAGCAATAGAACTCTATTGCTACGATACCTAGTCATCTGCAAACGCTATTTCCTTGCAAGGAAGTGTCGCATTTACATTCATTTGAAGTGTAGACGAGTAATACATAACACTTCGCAAATCATATTATACCTTACCATGAAACATGGAAACGAGGAGCGATATGTCGTTTTAAGAAGCATTAGAACTCTATTGCTACGATAGGTAGACATCTGCATCGCTATTTCCTAGCAAGGAAGTATCGCATTTACATTCATTTGAAGTGTAGAAGAGGAATACATAACACTTCGCAAATCATATTATATCTTACCATGAAACATAGCAATGAGATGCGATATCGCGTTTTAAGAATCATTAGAACACTATTGCTACGATAGGTAGACATCTGCAAACGCTATTTCCTTGCAAGGAAGTGTCGCATTTACATTCATTTGAAGTGTAGACGAGGAATACAGAACACTTCGCAAATCATATTATATCTTACCATGAAACATAGAAATGAGATGCGATATCGCGTCCTAAGAAGCACTTGAACTCTATTGCTTCGATACGTAGACATCTGCAAACGCTATTTCCTTGCAAGGAAGTGTCGCATTTACATTCATTTGAAGTGTAGACGAGGAATACATAACACTTCGCAAATCATATTATATCTTACCATGAAACATAGAAATGAGATGCGATATCGCGTTTTAAGAAGTATTAGAACACTATTGCTAAGATAGGTAGACATTTGCAAAAGCTATTTCCTTGCAAGGAAGTTTCGCATTTACATTCATTTGAAGTGTAGACGGGGAATACATGACACTTCGCAAATCATATTATATCTTACCATGAAACATAGAAATGTGATGCGATATCGCGTTTTAAGAATCATAAGAACTCTATTGCTACGATACGTAGACATCTCCAAACGCTATTTCCTTGCAAGGAAGTGTCGCATTTACATTCATTTGAAGTGTAGACGAGGACTACATAACACTTCGCGAATCATATTATATCTTACCATCAAACATAGAAATGAGATGCGATATCGCGTTTTAAGAATCATAAGAACTCTATTGCTACGATACGTAGACATCTGCAAACGCTATTTCCTTGCAAGGAAGTGTCGCATTTACATTCATTTGAAGTGTAGACGAGTAATACATAACACTTCCCCAATCATATTATATCTTACCATGAAACATAGAAATGAGATGCGATATCGCGTTTTAAGAATCATAAGAACTCTATTGCTACGATACGTAGACATCTGCAAACGCTATTTCCTTGCAAGGAAGTGTCGCATTTACATTCATTTGAAGTGTAGACGAGTAATACATAACACTTCCCCAATCATATTATATCTTACCATGAAACATAGAAATGAGATGCGATATCGCGTTTTAAGAAGCATTGGAACTCTATTGCTGCGATACGTAGATATCTGCAAACGCTATTTCCTTGCAAGGAAGAGTCGCATTTACATTCGTTTGATGTGTAGACGAAGAATACATGACACTTCGCAAATCATATTTTATCTTACCATGAAACATAGAAATGAGATGCGATATCGCGCTTTAAGAAGCAATAGAACTCTATTGCTACGATACCTAGTCATCTGCAAACGCTATTTCCTTGCAAGGAAGTGTCGCATTTACATTCATTTGAAGTGTAGACGAGTAATACATAACACTTCGCAAATCATATTATACCTTACCATGAAACATGGAAATGAGGAGCGATATGTCGTTTTAAGAAGCATTAGAACTCTATTGCTACGATAGGTAGACATCTGCATCGCTATTTCCTAGCAAGGATGTATCGCATTTACATTCATTTGAAGTGTAGAAGAGGAATACATAACACTTCGCAAATCATATTATATCTTACCATGAAACATAGAAATGAGATGCGATATTGCGTTTTAAGAATCATTAGAACACTATTGCTACGATAGGTAGACATCTGCAAACGCTATTTCCTTGCAAGGAAGTGTCGCATTTACATTCATTTGAAGTGTAGACGAGGAATACATAACACTTCGCAAATCATATTATATCTTACCAAGAAACATAGAAATGAGATGCTATATCGCGTCTTAAGAAGCACTTGAACCCTATTGCTTCGATACGTAGACATCTGCAAACGCTATTTCCTTGCAAGGAAGTGTCGCATTTACATTCATTTGAAGTGTAGACGAGGAATACATAACACTTCGCAAATCATATTATATCTTACCATGAAACATAGAAATGAGATGCGATATCGCGTTTTAAGAAGTATTAGAACACTATTGCTAAGATAGGTAGACATTTGCAAACGCTATTTCCTTGCAAGGAAGAGTCGCATTTACATTCATTTGATGTGTAGACGAAGAATACATGACACTTCGCAAATCATATTTTATCTTACCATGAAACATAGAAATGAGATGCGATATCGCGCTTTAAGAAGCAATCGAACTCTATTGCTACGATACCTAGTCATCTGCAAACGCTATTTCCTTGCAAGGAAGTGTCGCATTTACATTCATTTGAAGTGTAGACGAGGAATACATAACACTTCGCAAATCATATTATATCTTACCATGAAACATAGAAATGAGATGCGATATCGCGTTTTAAGAAGTATTAGAACACTATTGCTAAGATAGGTAGACATTTGCAAACGCTATTTCCTTGCAAGGAAGAGTCGCATTTACATTCATTTGAAGTGTAGACGAGGACTACATAACACTTCGCAAATCATATTATATCTTACCATGAAACATAGAATTGAGATGCGATATCGCTTTTTAAGAATCATAAGAACTCTATTGCTAAGATACGCAGACATCTGCAAACGCTATTTCCTTGCAAGGAAGTGTCGCATTTACATTCATTTGAAGTGTAGACGAGTAATACATAACACTTCCCCAATCATATTATATCTTACCATGAAACGTAGAAATGAGATGCGATATCGCGTTTTAAGAAGCATTGGAAATCTATAGCTACGATACGTAGACATCTGCAAACGCTATGTCCTAGCGAGGAAGTGTCGCATTTACATTCATTTGAAGTGTAGACGAGGAATACATAACACTTCGCAAATCATATTATACCATACCATGAAACATAGAAATGAGATGCGATATCGCGTTTTAAGAATCATTAGAAAAGTATTGCTACGATAGGTAGACATTTGCAAACGCTATTTCCTTGCAAGGAAGTGTCGCAATTACATTCATTTGAAGTGTAGACGAGGAATACATAACACTTCGCAAATCATATTATATCTTACCATGAAACACAGAAATGAGATGCGATATCGCGTTTTAAGAATCATAAGAACTCTATTGCTACGATACGTAGACATCTCCAAACGCTATTTCCTTGCAAGGAAGTGTCGCATTTACATTCATTTGAAGTGTAGACGAGAAATACATAACACTTCGCAAATCATATTATACCTTACCATGAAACATAGAAATGAGATGCGATATCGCGTTTTATGAATTATAAGAACTCTATTGCTACGATACGTAGACATATGCAAACGCTATTTCCTTGCAAGGAAGAGTCGCATTTACATTCATTTGAAGTGTAGACGAAGAATACATGACACGTCGCAAATCATATTATATCTTACCATGAAACATAGAAATGAGATGCGATATCGCGTTTTAAGAAGCATTAGAACACTATTGCTACGATAGGTAGACACTTGCAAACGCTATTTCCTTGCAAGGAAGTGTCGCATTTACATTCATTTGAAGTGTAGACGAGGAATACAATACACATCGCAAATCATATTATATCTTACCATGAAACATAGAAATTAGATGCGATATCGCGTCTCAATGAGCAGTTGAACTCTATTGCTTCGATACGTAGATATCTGCAAACGCTATTTCCTTGCAAGGAAGTGTCGCATTTACATTCATTTGAAGTGTAGACGAGTAATACGTAACACTTCCCCAATCATATTATATCTTACCATGAAACATAGAAATGAGATGCGATATCGCGTCTTAAGAAGCATTTGAACTCTATTGCTAAGATAGGTAGACATTTGCAAACGCTATTTCCTTGCAAGGAAGTGTCGCATTTACATTCATTTGAAGTGTAGACGAGGAATACATAACACTTATCCAATCATATTATACCTTACCATGAAACATAGAAATGAGATGCGATATCGCGGTTTAAGAATCATAAGAACTCTATTGCTACGATACGTAGACACTTGCAAACGCTATTTCCTTGCAAGGAAGTGTCGCATTTACATTCATTTGAAGTGTAGACGAGGAATACAATACACATCGCAAATCATATTATATCTTACCATGAAACATAGAAATGAGATGCGATATCGCGTTTTAAGAAGTATTAGAACACTATTGCTAAGATAGGTAGACATTTGCAAACGCTATTTCCTTGCAAGGAAGTGTCGCATTTACATTCATTTGAAGTGTAGACGAGGAATACATAACACTTATCCAATCATATTATATATTACCATGAAACATAGAAATGAGATGCGATATCGCGTTTTAAGAAGCATTGGAACTCTATTGCTGCGATACGTAGACATCTGCAAACGCTATGTCCTAGCGAGGAAGTGTCGCATTTACATTCATTTGAAGTGTAGACGAGGAATGCATAACACTTCGCAAATCATATTATACCATACCATGAAACATAGAAATGAGATGCGATATCGCGTTTTAAGAATCATAAGAACTCTATTGCTACGATACGTAGACATCTGCAAACGCTATTTCCTTGCAAGGAAGTGTCGCATTTACATTCATTTGAAGTGTAGACGAGTAATACATAACACTTCCCCAATCATATTATATCTTACCATGAAACATAGAAATGAGATGCGATATCGCGTCTTAAGAAGCATTTGAACTCTATTGCTTCGATACGTAGACATCTGCAAACGCTATTTCCTTGCAAGGAAGTGTCGCATTTACATTCATTTGAAGTGTAGACCAGGAATACATAACACTTCGCAAATCATATTATATCTTACCATGAAACATAGAAATGAGATGCGATATCGCGTTTTAAGAAGTGTTAGAACACTATTGCTAAGATAGGTAGACATTTGCAAACGCTATTTCCTTGCAAGGAAGTGTCGCATTTACATTCATTTGAAGTGTAGACGAGGAATACATAACACTTATCCAATCATATTATATCTTACCATGAAACATAGAAATGAGATGCGATATCGCGCTTTAAGAATCATAAGAACTCTATTGCTACGATACGTAGACATCTGCAAACGCTATATCCTAGCGAGGAAGTGTCGCATTCACATTCATTTGAAGTGTAGACGAGGAATGCATAACACTTCGCAAATCATATTATATATTACCATGAAACACAGAAATGAGATGCGATATCGCGTTTTAAGAATCATAAGAACTCTATTGCTACGATACGTAGACATCTCCAAACGCTATTTCCTTGCAAGGAAGTGTCGCATTTACATTCATTTGAAGTGTAGACGAGGACAACATAACACTTCGCGAATCATATTATATCTTACCATCAAACATAGAAATGAGATGCGATAACGCGTTTTAAGAATCATAAGAACTCTATTGCTACGATACGTAGACATCTGCAAACGCTATTTCCTTGCAAGGAAGTGTCGCATTTACATTCATTTGAAGTGTAGACGAGTAATACATAACACTTCCCCAATCATATTATATCTTACCATGAAACATAGAAATGAGATGCGATATCGCGTTTTAAGAAGCATTGGAACTCTATTGCTGCGATACGTAGACATCTGCAAACGCTATTTCCTTGCAAGGAAGAGTCGCATTTACATTCATTTGATGTGTAGACGAAGAATACATGACATTTCCCCTATCATATTATATCTTACCATGAAACATAGAAATGAGATGCGATATCGCGTTTTAAGAAGCATTGGAACTCTATTGCTGCGATACGTAGACATCTGCAAACGCTATTTCCTTGCAAGGAAGAGTCGCATTTACATTCATTTGATGTGTAGACGAAGAATACATGACACTTCGCAAATCATATTTTATCTTACCATGAAACATAGAAATGAGATGCGATATCGCGCTTTAAGAAGCAATAGAACTCTATTGCTACGATACCTAGTCATCTGCAAACGCTATTTCCTTGCAAGGAAGTGTCGCATTTACATTCATTTGAAGTGTAGACGAGTAATACATAACACTTCGCAAATCATATTATACCTTACCATGAAACATGGAAATGAGGAGCGATATGTCGTTTTAAGAAGCATTAGAACTCTATTGCTACGATAGGTAGACATCTGCATCGCTATTTCCTAACAAGGATGTATCGCATTTACATTCATTTGAAGTGTAGAAGAGGAATACATAACACTTCGCAAATCATATTATATCTTACCATGAAACATAGAAATGAGATGCGATATTGCGTTTTGAGAATCATTAGAACACTATTGCTACGATAGGTAGACATCTGCAAACGCTATTTCCTTGCAAGGAAGTGTCGCATTTACATTCATTTGAAGTGTAGACGAGGAATACATAACACTTCGCAAATCATATTATATCTTACCAAGAAACATAGAAATGAGATGCGATATCGCGTCTTAAGAAGCACTTGAACTCTATTGCTTCGATACGTAGACATCTGCAAACGCTATTTCCTTGCAAGGAAGAGTCGCATTTACATTCATTTGAAGTGTAGACGAGGAATACATAACACTTCGCAAATCATATTATATCTTACCATGAAACATAGAAATGAGATGCGATATCGCGTTTTAAGAAGTATTAGAACACTATTGCTAAGATAGGTAGACATTTGCAAACGCTATTTCCTTGCAAGGAAGTGTCGCATTTACATTCATTTGAAGTGTAGACGAGGAATACATAACACTTATCCAATCATATTATATCTTACCATGAAACATAGAAATGAGATGCGATATCGCGTTTTAAGAAGCATTAGAACTCTATTGCTACGATAGGTAGACATCTGCAAACGCTATTTCCTAGCAAGGAAGTGTCGCATTTACATTCATTTGAAGTGTAGACGAGGAATACATAACACTTCGCGAATCATATTCTATCTTACCATGAAACATAGAAATAAGATGCGATATCGCGCTTTAAGAAGCATTAGAACTCTATTGCTACGATACCTAGTCATCTGCAGACGCTATTTCCTAGCAGGGAAGTGTGGCATTTACATTCATTTGAAGTGTAGACGGGGAATACATGACACTTCGCAAATCATATTATATCTTACCATGAAACATAGAAATGTGATGCGATATCGCGTTTTAAGAATCATAAGAACTCTATTGCTACGATACGTAGACATCTGCAAACGCTATATCCTAGCGAGGAAGTGTCGCATTCACATTCATTTGAAGTGTAGACGAGGAATACATAACACTTCGCAAATCATATTATATATTACCACGAAACACAGAAATGAGATGCGATATCGCGTTTTAAGAATCATAAGAACTCTTTTGCTACGATACGTAGACATCTCCAAACGCTATTTCCTTGCAAGGAAGTGTCGCATTTACATTCATTTGAAGTGTAGACGAGTAATACATAACACTTCCCCAATCATATTATATCTTACCATGAAACGTAGAAATGAGATGCGATATCGCGTTTTAAGAAGCATTGGAAATCTATTGCTACGATACGTAGACATCTGCAAACGCTATGTCCTAGCGAGGAAGTGTCGCATTTTCATTCATTTGAAGTGTAGACGAGGAATGCATAACACTTCGCAAATCATATTATACCATACCATGAAACATAGAAATGAGATGCGATATCGCGTTTTAAGAATCATAAGAACTCTATTGCTACGATACGTAGACATCTGCAAACGCTATATCCTTGCAAGGAAGTGTCGCATTTACATTCATTTGAAGTGTAGACGAGTAATACATAACACTTCCCCAATCATATTATATCTTACCATGAAACACAGAAATGAGATGCGATATCGCGTTTTAAGAATCATAAGAAATCTATTGCTACGATCCCTAGTCATCTGCAGACGCTATTTCCTAGCAGGGAAGTGTGGCATTTACATTCATTTGAAGTGTAGACGGGGAATACATGACACTTCGCAAATCTTATTCTATCTTACCATGAAACATAGAAATGTGATGCGATTTCGCGTTTTAAGAAGCATTGGAAATCTATTGCTACGATACGTAGACATCTGCAAACGCTATATCCTAGCGAGGAAGTGTCGCATTCACATTCATTTGAAGTGTGGACGAGGAATACATAACACTTCGCAAATCATATTATATCTTACCATGAAACACAGAAATGAGATGCGATATCGCGTTTTAAGAATCATAAGAACTCTATTGCTACGATACGTAGACATCTCCAAACGCTATTTCCTTGCAAGGAAGTGTCGCATTTACATTCATTTGAAGTGTAGACGAGAAATACATAACACTTCGCAAATCATATTATACCTTACCATGAAACATAGAAATGAGATGCGATATCGCGTTTTATGAATTATAAGAACTCTATTGCTACGATACGTAGACATATGCAAACGCTATTTCCTTGCAAGGAAGAGTCGCATTTACATTCATTTGAAGTGTAGACGAAGAATACATGACACGTCGCAAATCATATTATATCTTACCATGAAACATAGAAATGAGATGCGATATCGCGTTTTAAGAAGCATTAGAACACTATTGCTACGATAGGTAGACACTTGCAAACGCTATTTCCTTGCAAGGAAGTGTCGCATTTACATTCATTTGAAGTGTAGACGAGGAATACAATACACATCGCAAATCATATTATATCTTACCATGAAACATAGAAATGAGATGCGATATCGCGTCTCAATGAGCAGTTGAACTCTATTGCTTCGATACGTAGATATCTGCAAACGCTATTTCCTTGCAAGGAAGTGTCGCATTTACATTCATTTGATGTGTAGACGAGTAATACGTAACACTTCCCCAATCATATTATATCTTACCATGAAACATAGAAATGAGATGCGATATCGCGTCTTAAGAAGCATTTGAACTCTATTGCTAAGATAGGTAGACATTTGCAAACGCTATTTCCTTGCAAGGAAGTGTCGCATTTACATTCATTTGAAGTGTAGACGAGGAATACATAACACTTATCCAATCATATTATATCTTACCATGAAACATAGAAATGAGATGCGATATCGCGGTTTAAGAATCATAAGAACTCTATTGCTACGATACGTAGACACTTGCAAACGCTATTTCCTTGCAAGGAAGTGTCGCATTTACATTCATTTGAAGTGTGGACGAGGAATACATAACACTTCCCCAATCATATTATACCTTACCATGAAACACAGAAATGAGATGCGATATCGCGTTTTAAGAATCATAAGAACTCTATTGCTACGATCCCTAGTCATCTGCAGACGCTATTTCCTAGCAGGGAAGTGTGGCATTTACATTCATTTGAAGTGTAGACGGGGAATACATGACACTTCGCAAATCTTATTCTATCTTACCATGAAACATAGAAATGTGATGCGATTTCGCGTTTTAAGAAGCATTGGAAATCTATTGCTACGATACGTAGACATCTGCAAACGCTATATCCTAGCGAGGAAGTGTCGCATTCACATTCATTTGAAGTGTGGACGAGGAATACATAACACTTCGCAAATCATATTATATCTTACCATGAAACACAGAAATGAGATGCGATATCGCGTTTTAAGAATCATAAGAACTCTATTGCTACGATACGTAGACATCTCCAAATGCTATTTCCTTGCAAGGAAGTGTCGCATTTACATTCATTTGAAGTGTAGACGAGAAATACATAACACTTCGCAAATCATATTATACCTTACCATGAAACATAGAAATGAGATGCGATATCGCGTTTTATGAATTATAAGAACTCTATTGCTACGATACGTAGACATATGCAAACGCTATTTCCTTGCAAGGAAGAGTCGCATTTACATTCATTTGAAGTGTAGACGAAGAATACATGACACGTCGCAAATCATATTATATCTTACCATGAAACATAGAAATGAGATGCGATATCGCGTTTTAAGAAGCATTAGAACACTATTGCTACGATAGGTAGACACTTGCAAACGCTATTTCCTTGCAAGGAAGTGTCGCATTTACATTCATTTGAAGTGTAGACGAGGAATACAATACACATCGCAAATCATATTATATCTTACCATGAAACATAGAAATGAGATGCGATATCGCGTCTCAATGAGCAGTTGAACTCTATTGCTTCGATACGTAGATATCTGCAAACGCTATTTCCTTGCAAGGAAGTGTCGCATTTACATTCATTTGAAGTGTAGACGAGTAATACGTAACACTTCCCCAATCATATTATACCTTACCATGAAACATAGAAATGAGATGCGATATCGCGTCTTAAGAAGCATTTGAACTCTATTGCTAAGATAGGTAGACATTTGCAAACGCTATTTCCTTGCAAGGAAGTGTCGCATTTACATTCATTTGAAGTGTAGACGAGGAATACATAACACTTATCCAATCATATTATATCTTACCATGAAACATAGAAATGAGATGCGATATCGCGGTTTAAGAATCATAAGAACTCTATTGCTACGATACGTAGACACTTGCAAACGCTATTTCCTTGCAAGGAAGTGTCGCATTTACATTCATTTGAAGTGTAGACGAGGAATACAATACACATCGCAAATCATATTATATCTTACCATGAAACATAGAAATGAGATGCGATATCGCGTTTTAAGAAGTATTAGAACACTATTGCTAAGATAGGTAGACATTTGCAAACGCTATTTCCTTGCAAGGAAGTGTCGCATTTACATTCATTTGAAGTGTAGACGAGGAATACATAACACTTATCCAATCATATTATATCTTACCATGAAACATAGAAATGAGATGCGATATCGCGCTTTAAGAAGCATTAGAACTCTATTGCTACGATACCTAGTCATCTGCAGACGCTGTTTCCTAGCAGGGAAGTGTGGCATTTACATTCGTTTGAAGTGTAGACGGGGAATACATGACACTTCGCAAATCATATTATATCTTACCATGAAACATAGAAATGTGATGCGATATCGCGTTTTAAGAATCATAAGAACTCTATTGCTACGATACGTAGACATCTGCAAACGCTATATCCTAGCGAGGAAGTGTCGCATTCACATTCATTTGAAGTGTAGACGAGGAATGCATAACATTTCGCAAATCATATTATATATTACCATGAAACACAGAAATGAGATGCGATATCGCGCTTTAAGAATCATAAGAACTCTATTGCTACGATACGTAGACATCTGCAAACGCTATATCCTAGCGAGGAAGTGTCGCATTCACATTCATTTGAAGTGTAGACGAGGAATGCATAACACTTCGCAAATCATATTATATATTACCATGAAACACAGAAATGAGATGCGATATCGCGTTTTAAGAAGCATTGGAACTCTATTGCTGCGATACGTAGACATCTGCAAACGCTATTTCCTTGCAAGGAGGAGTCGCATTTACATTCATTTGATGTGTAGACGAAGAATACATGACACTTCCCCTATCATATTATATCTTACCATGAAACATAGAAATGAGATGCGATATCGCGTTTTAAGAAGCATTGGAACTCTATTGCTGCGATACGTAGACATCTGCAAACGCTATTTCCTTGCAAGGAAGAGTCGCATTTACATTCATTTGATGTGTAGACGAAGAATACATGACACTTCGCAAATCATATTTTATCTTACCATGAAACATAGAAATGAGATGCGATATCGCGCTTTAAGAAGCAATAGAACTCTATTGCTACGATACCTAGTCATCTGCAAACTCTATTTCCTTGCAATGAAGTGTCGCATTTACATTCATTTGAAGTGTAGACGAGTAATACATAACACTTCGCAAATCATATTATACCTTACCATGAAACATGGAAATGAGGAGCGATATGTCGTTTTAAGAAGCATTAGAACTCTATTGCTACGATAGGTAGACATCTGCAAACGCTATGTCCTAGCGAGGAAGTGTCGCATTTACATTCATTTGAAGTGTAGACGAGGAATACATAACACTTCGCAAATCATATTATACCATACCATGAAACATAGAAATGAGATGCGATATCGCGTTTTAAGAATCATTAGAACAGTATTGCTACGATAGGTAGACATTTGCAAACGCTATTTCCTTGCAAGGGAGTGTCGCATTTACATTCATTTGAAGTGTAGACGAGGAATATATAACACTTCGCAAATCATATTTTATCTTACCATGAAACATAGAAATGAGATGCGATATCGCGTCTTAAGAAGCATTAGAACTCTATTGCTACGATACCTAGTCATCTGCAGACGCTATTTCCTAGCAGGGAAGTGTGGCATTTACATTCATTTGAAGTGTAGACGAGGAATGCATAACACATCGCAATGAATATTATATCTTATCATGAAAAATAAAAATGAGATGCGATATCTCGTTTTAAGAAGCATTAGAACTCTATCCCTACGATACGTGGACATCTGCAAACGCTATTTCCTTGCAAGGAAGTGTCGCATCTACATTCATTTGAAGTGTAGATGAGGAATACATAACACTTCGCAAATCATATTATACCTTACCATGAAACATGGAAATGAGATGCGATACCGCGTTTTAAGAAGCATTAGAACTCTATTGCTACGATAGGTAGACATCTGCAAACGCTATTTCCTAGCAAGGAAGTGTCGGAATTACATTCATTTGAAGTGTAGACGAGGACTACATAACACTTCTCGAATCATATTCTATCTTACCATGAAACATAGAAATGAGATGCGATATCGCGTTCTAAGAATCATAAGAACTCTATTGCTACGATACGTAGACATCTGCAAACGCTATTTCCTTGCAAGGAAGTGTCGCATTTACATTCATTTGAAGAGTAGACGAGTAATACATAACACTTCCCCAATCATATTATATCTTACCATGAAACATAGAAATGAGATGCGATATCGCGTTTTAAGAAGCATTGGAACTCTATTGCTACGATAGGTAGACATCTGCAAACGCTATTTCCTTGCAATGAAGAGTCGCATTTACATTCATTTGATGTGTAGACGAAGAATACATGACACTTCGCAAATCATATTTTATCTTACCATGAAACATAGAAATGAGATGCGATATCGCGTTTTAAGAAGCATTAGAACTCTACTGCTACGATACCTAGTCATCTGCAGACGCTATTTCCTAGCAGGGAAGTGTGGCATTTACATTCATTTGAAGTGTAGACGAGGAATGCATAACACATCGCAATGAATATTATATCTTATCATGAAAAATAAAAATGAGATGCGATATCTCGTTTTAAGAAGCATTAGAACTCTATCCCTACGATACGTGGACATCTGCAAACGCTATTTCCTTGCAAGGAAGTGTCGCATCTACATTCATTTGAAGTGTAGATGAGGAATACATAACACTTCGCAAATCATATTATACCTTACCATGAAACATGGAAATGAGATGCGATACCGCGTTTTAAGAAGCATTAGAACTCTATTGCTACGATAGGTAGACATCTGCAAACGCTATTTCCTAGCAAGGAAGTGTCGGAATTACATTCATTTGAAGTGTAGACGAGGACTACATAACACTTCTCGAATCATATTCTATCTTACCATGAAACATAGAAATGAGATGCGATATCGCGTTCTAAGAATCATAAGAACTCTATTGCTACGATACGTAGACATCTGCAAACGCTATTTCCTTGCAAGGAAGTGTCGCATTTACATTCATTTGAAGAGTAGACGAGTAATACATAACACTTCCCCAATCATATTATATCTTACCATGAAACATAGAAATGAGATGCGATATCGCGTTTTAAGAAGCATTGGAACTCTATTGCTACGATAGGTAGACATCTGCAAACGCTATTTCCTTGCAATGAAGAGTCGCATTTACATTCATTTGATGTGTAGACGAAGAATACATGACACTTCGCAAATCATATTTTATCTTACCATGAAACATAGAAATGAGATGCGATATCGCGTTTTAAGAATCATAAGAACCCTATTGCTACGATACCTAGTCATCTGCAGACGCTATTTCCTAGCAGGGAGGTGTGGCATTTACATTCATTTGAAGTGTAGACGAGGAATGCATAACACTTCGCAATGAATATTATATCTTATCATGAAACATAAAAATGAGATGCGATATCTCGTTTTAAGAAGCATTAGAAATCTATCCCTACGATACGTGGACATCTGCAAACGCTTTTTCCTTGCAGGGAAGCGTCGCATTTACATTCATTTGATGTGTAGACGAGGAATACATAACACATCGCAAATCATATTATATCTTATCATGAAACATAGAAATGAGGTGCGATATGTCGTTTTAAGAAGCATTAGAACTCTATTGCTACGATAGGTAGACATCTGCAAACGCTATTTCCTAGCAAGGAAGTGTCGCAATTACATTCATTTGAAGTGTAGACGAGGACTACATGACACTTCGCGAATCATATTATATCTTACCATGAAACATAGAAATGAGATGCGATATCGCGTTTTAAGAATCATAAGAACTCTATTGCTACGATACGTAGACATTTGCAAACGCTATTTCCTTGCAAGGAAGTGTCGCATTTACATTCATTTGAAGTGTAGACGAGGAATACATAACACTTCGCAAATCATATTATATCTTACCATGAAACATGGAAATGAGATGCGATACCGCGTTTTAAGAAGCATTAGAACTCTATTGCTACGATAGGTAGACATCTGCAAACGCTATTTCCTAGCAAGGAAGTGTCGGAATTACATTCATTTGAAGTGTAGACGAGGACTACATAACACTTCTCGAATCATATTCTATCTTACCATGAAACATAGAAATGAGATGCGATATCGCGTTCTAAGAATCATAAGAACTCTATTGCTACGATACGTAGACATCTGCAAACGCTATTTCCTTGCAAGGAAGTGTCGCATTTACATTCATTTGAAGAGTAGACGAGTAATACATAACACTTCCCCAATCATATTATATCTTACCATGAAACATAGAAATGAGATGCGATATCGCGTTTTAAGAAGCATTGGAACTCTATTGCTACGATAGGTAGACATCTGCAAACGCTATTTCCTTGCAAGGAAGAGTCGCATTTACATTCATTTGATGTGTAGACGAAGAATACATGACACTTCGCAAATCATATTTTATCTTACCATGAAACATAGAAATGAGATGCGATATCGCGTTTTAAGAAGCATTAGAACTCTACTGCTACGATACCTAGTCATCTGCAGACGCAATTTCCTAGCAGGGAAGTGTGGCACTTACATTCATTTGAAGTGTAGACGGGGAATGCATAACACTTCGCAATGAATATTATATCTTATCATGAAACATAAAAATGAGATGCGATATCTCGTTTTAAGAAGCATTAGAACTCTATCCCTACGATACGTGGACATCTGCAAACGCTATTTCCTTGCAAGGAAGTGTCGCATTTACATTCATTTGAAGTGTAGACAAGGAATACATAACACTTCGCAAATCATATTATACCTTACCATGAAACATAGAAATGAGATGCGATATCGCGTTTTAAGAATCATAAGAACTCTATTGCTACGATACGTAGACATCTGCAAACGCTATTTCCTTGCAAGGAAGTGTCGCATTTACATTCATTTGAAGTGTAGAAGAGGAATACATAACACTTCGCAAATCATATTATACCTTACCATGAAACATAGAAATGAGATGCGATATCGCGTTTTAAGAATCATTAGAACACTATTGCTACGATAGGTAGACATTTGCAAACGCTATTTCCTTGCAAGGAAGTGTCGCATTTACATTCATTTGAAGTGTAGACGAGGAATACATAGCACTTCCCCAATCATATTATATCTTACCATGAAACATAGAAATGAGATGCGATATCGCGTTTTAAGAAGCATTGGAACTCTATTGCTACGATAGGTAGACATCTGCAAACGCTATTTCCTTGCAAGGAAGAGTCGCATTTACATTCATTTGATGTGTAGACGAAGAATACATGACACTTCGCAAATCATATTTTATCTTACCATGAAACATAGAAATGAGATGCGATATCGCGTTTTAAGAAGCATTAGAACTATACTGCTACGATACCTAGCCATCTGCAGACGCTATTTCCTAGCAGGGAAGTGTGGCACTTACATTCATTTGAAGTGTAGACGGGGAATGCATAACACTTCGCAATGAATATTATATCTTATCATGAAACATAAAAATGAGATGCGATATCTCGTTTTAAGAAGCATTAGAACTCTATCCCTACGATACGTGGACATCTGCAAACGCTATTTCCTTGCAAGGAAGTGTCGCATTTACATTCATTTGAAGTGTAGACAACGAATACATAACACTTCGCAAATCATATTATACCTTACCATGAAACATAGAAATGAGATGCGATATCGCGTTTTAAGAATCATAAGAACTCTATTGCTACGATACGTAGACATCTGCAAACGCCATTTCCTTGCAAGGAAGTGTCGCATTTACATTCATTTGAAGTGTAGAAGAGGAATACATAACACTTCGCAAATCATATTATACCTTACCATGAAACATAGAAATGAGATGCGATATCGCGTTTTAAGAATCATTAGAACACTATTGCTACGATAGGTAGACATTTGCAAACGCTATTTCCTTGCAAGGAAGTTTCGCATTTACATTCATTTGAAGTGTAGACGAGGAATACATAGCACTTCCCCAATCATATTATATCTTACCATGAAACATAGAAATGAGATGCGATATCGCGTTTTAAGAAGCATTGGAACTCTATTGCTACGATACCTAGTCATCTGCAGACGCTATTTCCTAGCAGGGAAGTGTGGCATTTACATTCATTTGAAATGTAGACGAGGAATACATAACACATCGCAAATCATATTATATCTTACCATGAAACACAGAAATGAGATTTGATATCGCGTTTTAAGAATCATAAGAACTCTATTGCTACGATACGTAGACATCTCCAAACGCTATTTCCTTGCAAGGAAGTGTCGCAATTACATTAATTTGAAGTGTAGACGAGTAATACATAACAATTCACAAATCATATTATACCTTACCATGAGACATAGAAATGAGATGCGATATCGCGTTTTAAGAATCATAAGAATTCTATTGCTACGATACGTAGACATCTGCAAACGCCATTTCCTTGCAAGGAAGTGTCGCATTTACATTCATTTGATGTGTAGACGAGGAATACATAACACATCGCAAATCATATTATATCTTACCATGAAACATAGAAATGAGGTGCGATATGTCGTTTTAAGAAGCATTAGAACTCTATCCCTACGATACGTAGACATCTGCAAACGCTATTTCCTTGCAAGGAAGAGTCGCATTTACATTCATTTGATGTGTAGACGAAGAATACATGACACTTCGCAAATCATATTATATCTTATCATGAAACATAGAAATGAGATGCGATATCTCGTTTTAAGAAGCATTAGAAATCTATCCCTACGATACGTGGACATCTGCAAACGCTTTTTCCTTGCAGGGAAGCGTCGCATTTACATTCATTTGATGTGTAGACGAGGAATACATAACACATCGCAAATCATATTATATCTTATCATGAAACATAGAAATGAGGTGCGATATGTCGTTTTAAGAAGCATTAGAACTCTATTGCTACGATAGGTAGACATCTGCAAACGCTATTTCCTAGCAAGGAAGTGTCGCAATTACATTCATTTGAAGTGTAGACGAGGACTACATGACACTTCGCGAATCATATTATATCTTACCATGAAACATAGAAATGAGATGCGATATCGCGTTTTAAGAATCATAAGAACTCTATTGCTACGATACGTAGACATTTGCAAACGCTATTTCCTTGCAAGGAAGTGTCGCATTTACATTCATTTGAAGTGTAGACGAGGAATACATAACACTTCGCAAATCATATTATATCTTACCATGAAACATGGAAATGAGATGCGATACCGCGTTTTAAGAAGCATTAGAACTCTATTGCTACGATAGGTAGACATCTGCAAACGCTATTTCCTAGCAAGGAAGTGTCGGAATTACATTCATTTGAAGTGTAGACGAGGACTACATAACACTTCTCGAATCATATTCTATCTTACCATGAAACATAGAAATGAGATGCGATATCGCGTTCTAAGAATCATAAGAACTCTATTGCTACGATACGTAGACATCTGCAAACGCTATTTCCTTGCAAGGAAGTGTCGCATTTACATTCATTTGAAGAGTAGACGAGTAATACATAACACTTCCCCAATCATATTATATCTTACCATGAAACATAGAAATGAGATGCGATATCGCGTTTTAAGAAGCATTGGAACTCTATTGCTACGATAGGTAGACATCTGCAAACGCTATTTCCTTGCAAGGAAGAGTCGCATTTACATTCATTTGATGTGTAGACGAAGAATACATGACACTTCGCAAATCATATTTTATCTTACCATGAAACATAGAAATGAGATGCGATATCGCGTTTTAAGAAGCATTAGAACTCTACTGCTACGATACCTAGTCATCTGCAGACGCAATTTCCTAGCAGGGAAGTGTGGCACTTACATTCATTTGAAGTGTAGACGGGGAATGCATAACACTTCGCAATGAATATTATATCTTATCATGAAACATAAAAATGAGATGCGATATCTCGTTTTAAGAAGCATTAGAACTCTATCCCTACGATACGTGGACATCTGCAAACGCTATTTCCTTGCAAGGAAGTGTCGCATTTACATTCATTTGAAGTGTAGACAAGGAATACATAACACTTCGCAAATCATATTATACCTTACCATGAAACATAGAAATGAGATGCGATATCGCGTTTTAAGAATCATAAGAACTCTATTGCTACGATACGTAGACATCTGCAAACGCTATTTCCTTGCAAGGAAGTGTCGCATTTACATTCATTTGAAGTGTAGAAGAGGAATACATAACACTTCGCAAATCATATTATACCTTACCATGAAACATAGAAATGAGATGCGATATCGCGTTTTAAGAATCATTAGAACACTATTGCTACGATAGGTAGACATTTGCAAACGCTATTTCCTTGCAAGGAAGTGTCGCATTTACATTCATTTGAAGTGTAGACGAGGAATACATAGCACTTCCCCAATCATATTATATCTTACCATGAAACATAGAAATGAGATGCGATATCGCGTTTTAAGAAGCATTGGAACTCTATTGCTACGATAGGTAGACATCTGCAAACGCTATTTCCTTGCAAGGAAGAGTCGCATTTACATTCATTTGATGTGTAGACGAAGAATACATGACACTTCGCAAATCATATTTTATCTTACCATGAAACATAGAAATGAGATGCGATATCGCGTTTTAAGAAGCATTAGAACTATACTGCTACGATACCTAGCCATCTGCAGACGCTATTTCCTAGCAGGGAAGTGTGGCACTTACATTCATTTGAAGTGTAGACGGGGAATGCATAACACTTCGCAATGAATATTATATCTTATCATGAAACATAAAAATGAGATGCGATATCTCGTTTTAAGAAGCATTAGAACTCTATCCCTACGATACGTGGACATCTGCAAACGCTATTTCCTTGCAAGGAAGTGTCGCATTTACATTCATTTGAAGTGTAGACAACGAATACATAACACTTCGCAAATCATATTATACCTTACCATGAAACATAGAAATGAGATGCGATATCGCGTTTTAAGAATCATAAGAACTCTATTGCTACGATACGTAGACATCTGCAAACGCCATTTCCTTGCAAGGAAGTGTCGCATTTACATTCATTTGAAGTGTAGAAGAGGAATACATAACACTTCGCAAATCATATTATACCTTACCATGAAACATAGAAATGAGATGCGATATCGCGTTTTAAGAATCATTAGAACACTATTGCTACGATAGGTAGACATTTGCAAACGCTATTTCCTTGCAAGGAAGTTTCGCATTTACATTCATTTGAAGTGTAGACGAGGAATACATAGCACTTCCCCAATCATATTATATCTTACCATGAAACATAGAAATGAGATGCGATATCGCGTTTTAAGAAGCATTGGAACTCTATTGCTACGATACCTAGTCATCTGCAGACGCTATTTCCTAGCAGGGAAGTGTGGCATTTACATTCATTTGAAATGTAGACGAGGAATACATAACACATCGCAAATCATATTATATCTTACCATGAAACACAGAAATGAGATTTGATATCGCGTTTTAAGAATCATAAGAACTCTATTGCTACGATACGTAGACATCTCCAAACGCTATTTCCTTGCAAGGAAGTGTCGCAATTACATTAATTTGAAGTGTAGACGAGTAATACATAACAATTCACAAATCATATTATACCTTACCATGAGACATAGAAATGAGATGCGATATCGCGTTTTAAGAATCATAAGAATTCTATTGCTACGATACGTAGACATCTGCAAACGCCATTTCCTTGCAAGGAAGTGTCGCATTTACATTCATTTGATGTGTAGACGAGGAATACATAACACATCGCAAATCATATTATATCTTACCATGAAACATAGAAATGAGGTGCGATATGTCGTTTTAAGAAGCATTAGAACTCTATCCCTACGATACGTAGACATCTGCAAACGCTATTTCCTTGCAAGGAAGAGTCGCATTTACATTCATTTGATGTGTAGACGAAGAATACATGACACTTCGCAAATCATATTATATCTTATCATGAAACATAAAAATGAGATGCGATATCTCGTTTTAAGAAGCATTAGAAATCTATCCCTACGATACGTGGACATCTGCAAACGCTTTTTCCTTGCAGGGAAGTGTCGCATTTACATTCATTTGATGTGTAGACGAGGAATACATAACACATCGCAAATCATATTATATCTTATCATGAAACATAGAAATGAGGTGCGATATGTCGTTTTAAGAAGCATTAGAACTCTATTGCTACGATAGGTAGACATCTGCAAACGCTATTTCCTAGCAAGGAAGTGTCGCAATTACATTCATTTGAAGTGTAGACGAGGACTACATGACACTTCGCGAATCATATTATATCTTACCATGAAACATAGAAATGAGATGCGATATCGCGTTTTAAGAATCATAAGAACTCTATTGCTACGATACGTAGACATTTGCAAACGCTATTTCCTTGCAAGGAAGTGTCGCATTTACATTCATTTGAAGTGTAGACGAGGAATACATAACACTTCGCAAATCATATTATATCTTACCATGAAACATAGAAAAGAGATGCGATATCGCGTCTTAAGAAGCATTAGAACTCTATTGCTACGATACCTAGTCATCTGCAGACGCTATTTCCTAGCAGGGAAGTGTGGCATTTACATTCATTTGAAGTGTAGACGAGGAATGCATAACACATCGCAATGAATATTATATCTTATCATGAAAAATAAAAATGAGATGCGATATCTCGTTTTAAGAAGCATTAGAACTCTATCCCTACGATACGTGGACATCTGCAAACGCTATTTCCTTGCAAGGAAGTGTCGCATCTACATTCATTTGAAGTGTAGATGAGGAATACATAACACTTCGCAAATCATATTATATCTTACCATGAAACATGGAAATGAGATGCGATACCGCGTTTTAAGAAGCATTAGAACTCTATTGCTACGATACGTAGACATCTGCAAACGCTATTTCCTTGCAAGGAAGTGTCGCATTTACATTCATTTGAAGAGTAGACGAGTAATACATAACACTTCCCCAATCATATTATATCTTACCATGAAACATAGAAATGAGATGCGATATCGCGTTTTAAGAAGCATTGGAACTCTATTGCTACGATAGGTAGACATCTGCAAACGCTATTTCCTTGCAAGGAAGAGTCGCATTTACATTCATTTGATGTGTAGACGAAGAATACATGACACTTCGCAAATCATATTTTATCTTACCATGAAACATAGAAATGAGATGCGATATCGCGTTTTAAGAAGCATTAGAACTCTACTGCTACGATACCTAGTCATCTGCAGACGCTATTTCCTAGCAGGGAAGTGTGGCACTTACATTCATTTGAAGTGTAGACGGGGAATGCATAACACTTCGCAATGAATATTATATCTTATCATGAAACATAAAAATGAGATGCGATATCTCGTTTTAAGAAGCATTAGAACTCTGTCCCTACGATACGTGGACATCTGCAAACGCTATTTCCTTGCAAGGAAGTGTCGCATTTACATTCATTTGAAGTGTAGACAAGGAATACATAACACTTCGCAAATCATATTATACCTTACCATGAAACATAGAAATGAGATGCGATATCGCGTTTTAAGAATCATAAGAACTCTATTGCTACGATACGTAGACATCTGCAAACGCTATTTCCTTGCAAGGAAGTGTCGCATTTACATTCATTTGAAGTGTAGAAGAGGAATACATAACACTTCGCAAATCATATTATACCTTACCATGAAACATAGAAATGAGATGCGATATCGCGTTTTAAGAATCATTAGAACACTATTGCTACGATAGGTAGACATTTGCAAACGCTATTTCCTTGCAAGGAAGTGTCGCATTTACATTCATTTGAAGTGTAGACGAGGAATACATAGCACTTCCCCAATCATATTATATCTTACCATGAAACATAGAAATGAGATGCGATATCGCGTTTTAAGAAGCATTGGAACTCTATTGCTACGATACCTAGTCATCTGCAGACGCTATTTCCTAGCAGGGAAGTGTGGCATTTACATTCATTTGAAATGTAGACGAGGAATACATAACACATCGCAAATCATATTATATCTTACCATGAAACACAGAAATGAGATTTGATATCGCGTTTTAAGAATCATAAGAACTCTATTGCTACGATACGTAGACATCTCCAAACGCTATTTCCTTGCAAGGAAGTGTCGCAATTACATTAATTTGAAGTGTAGACGAGTAATACATAACACTTCACAAATCATATTATACCTTACCATGAGACATAGAAATGAGATGCGATATCGCGTTTTAAGAATCATAAGAATTCTATTGCTACGATACGTAGACATCTGCAAACGCCATTTCCTTGCAAGGAAGTGTCGCATTTACATTCATTTGATGTGTAGACGAGGAATACATAACACATCGCAAATCATATTATATCTTACCATGAAACATAGAAATGAGGTGCGATATGTCGTTTTAAGAAGCATTAGAACTCTATCCCTACGATACGTAGACATCTGCAAACGCTATTTCCTTGCAACGAAGTGTCGCATTTACATTCATTTGAAGTGTAGAAGAGGAATACATAACACTTCGCAAATCATATTGTATCTTAACATGAAACACAGGAATGAGATGCGATATCGCGTTTTAAGAAGCATTAGAACTTTATTGCTACGATACCTAGTCATCTGCAGACGCTATTTCCTAGCAGGGAAGTGTGGCATTTACATTCATTTGAAGTGTAGACGAGGAATGCATAACACTTCGCAATGAATATTATATCTTATCATGAAACATAAAAATGAGATGCGATATCTCGTTTTAAGAAGCATTAGAACTCTATCCCTACGATACGTGGACATCTGCAAACGCTATTTCCTTGCAAGGAAGTGTCGCATTTACATTCATTTGAGGTGTAGAAGAGGAATACATAACACTTCGCAAATCATATTATACCTTACCATGAAACATAGAAATGAGATGCGATATCGCGTTTTAAGAATCATTAGAACACTATTGCTACGATAGGTAGACATTTGCAAACGCTATTTCCTTGCAAGGAAGTGTCGCATTTACATTCATTTGAAGTGTAGACGAGGAATACATAACACTTCGCAAATCATATTATACCTTACCATGAAACATAGAAATGAGATGCGATATCGCGTTTTAAGAATCATAAGAACTCTATTGCTACGATACGTAGACATCTGCAAACGCTATTTCCTTGCAAGGAAGTGTCGCATTTACATTCATTTGAAGTGTAGAAGAGGAATACATAACACTTCGCAAATCATATTATATCTTACAATGAAACATAGAAATGAGATGCGATATCGCGTTTAAAGAAGCATTAGAACTCCATTGCTACGATAGGTAGACATCTGCAAACGCTATTTCCTAGCAAGGAAGTGTCGCATTTACATTCATTTGAAGTGTAGACGGAGACTACATAACACTTCGCAAATCATATTATATCTTACCGTGAAACATAGAAATGAGATGCGATATCGCGTTTTAAGAAGCATTAGAACTCTATTGCTACGATACGTAGACATCTGCAAACGCTATTTCCTTGCAAGGAAGAGTCGCATTAACATTCATTTGAAGTGTAGAAGAGGAATACATAACACTTCGCAAATCATATTGTATCTTAACATGAAACACAGGAATGAGATGCGATATCGCGTTTTAAGAAGCATTAGAACTCTATTGCTACGATACCTAGTCATCTGCAGACGCTATTTCCTAGCAGGGAAGTGTGGCATTTACATTCATTTGAAGTGTAGACGAGGAATGCATAACACTTCGCAATGAATATTATATCTTATCATGAAACATAAAAATGAGATGCGATATCTCGTTTTAAGAAGCATTAGAACTCTATCCCTACGATACGTGGACATCTGCAAACGCTATTTCCTTGCAAGGAAGTGTCGCATCTACATTCATTTGAAGTGTAGATGAGGAATACATAACACTTCGCAAATCATATTATATCTTACCATGAAACATGGAAATGTGATGCGATACCGCGTTTTAAGAAGCATTAGAACTCTATTGCTACGATAGATAGACATCTGCAAACGCTATTTCCTAGCAAGGAAGTGTCGGAATTACATTCATTTGAAGTGTAGACGAGGACTACATAACACTTCTCGAATCATATTCTATCTTACCATGAAACATAGAAATGAGATGCGATATCGCGTTCTAAGAATCATAAGAACTCTATTGCTACGATACGTAGACATCTGCAAACGCTATTTCCTTGCAAGGAAGTGTCGCATTTACATTCATTTGAAGAGTAGACGAGTAATACATAACACTTCCCCAATCATATTATATCTTACCATGAAACATAGAAATGAGATGCGATATCGCGTTTTAAGAAGCATTGGAACTCTATTGCTACGATAGGTAGACATCTGCAAACGCTATTTCCTTGCAAGGAAGAGTCGCATTTACATTCATTTGATGTGTAGACAAGGAATACATAACACTTCGCAAATCATATTATACCTTACCATGAAACATAGAAATGAGATGCGATATCGCGTTTTAAGAATCATTAGAACACTATTGCTACGATAGGTAGACATTTGCAAACGCTATTTCCTTGCAAGGAAGTGTCGCATTTACATTCATTTGAAGTGTAGACGAGGACTACGTAACACTTCTCGAATCATATTCTATCTTACCATGAAACATAGAAATGAGATGCGATATCGCGTTCTAAGAATCATAAGAACTCTATTGCTTCGATACGTAGACATCTGCGAACGCTATTTCCTTGCAAGGAAGTGTCGCATTTACATTCATTTGAAGTGTAGACGAGTAATACATAACACTTCCCCAATCATATTATATGTTACCATGAAACATAGAAATGAGATGCGATATCGCGTTTTAAGAAGCATTGGAACTCTATTGCTACGATACGTAGACATCTGCAAACGCTATTTCCTTGCAAGGAAGAGTCGCATTTACATTCATTTGATGTGTAGACGAAGAATACATGACACTTCGCAAATCATATTTTATCTTACCATGAAATATAGAAATGAGATGCGATATCGCGTCTTAATAAGCATTTGAACTCTATTGCTTCGATACGTAGACATCTGCAATCCCTATTTCCTTGCAAGGAAGTGTCGCATTTACATTCATTTGAAGTGTAGAAGAGGAATACATAACACTTCGCAAATCATATTATATCTTACAATGAAACATAGAAATGAGATGCGATATCGCGTTTAAGAAGCATTAGAACTCCATTGCTACGATAGGTAGACATCTGCAAACGCTATTTCCTAGCAAGGAAGTGTCGCATTTACATTCATTTGAAGTGTAGACGGGGACTACATAACACTTCGCAAATCATATTATATCTTACCGTGAAACATAGAAATGAGATGCGATATCGCGTTTTAAGAAGCATTAGAACTCTATCCCTACGATACGTGGACATCTGCAAACGCTATTTCCTTGCAAGGAAGTGGTCGCATTTACATTCATTTGAGGTGTAGAAGAGGAATACATAACACTTCGCAAATCATATTATACCTTACCATGAAACATAGAAATGAGATGCGATATCGCGTTTTAAGAATCATTAGAACACTATTGCTACGATAGGTAGACATTTGCAAACGCTATTTCCTTGCAAGGAAGTGTCGCATTTACATTCATTTGAGTGTAGACGTGGAATACATAACACTTCGCAAATCATATTATACCTTACCATGAAACATAGAAATGAGATGCGATATCGCGTTTAAGATCATAAGAACTCTATTGCTACGATACGTAGACATCTGCAAACGCTATTTCCTTGCAAGGAAGTGTCGCATTTACATTCATTTGAAGTGTAGAAGAGGAATACATAACACTTCGCAAATCATATTATATCTTACAATGAAACATAGAAATGAGATGCGATATCGCGTTTAAAGAAGCATTAGAACTCCATTGCTACGATAGGTAGACATCTGCAAACGCTATTTCCTAGCAAGGAAGTGTTCGCATTTACATTCATTTGAAGTGTAGACGGAGACTACATAACACTTCGCAAATCATATTATATCTTACCGTGAAACATAGAATGAGATTGCGATATCGCGTTTTAAGAAGCATTAGAACTCTATTGCTACGATACGTAGACATCTGCAAACGCTATTTCCTTGCAAGGAAGAGTCGCATTAACAATTCATTTGAAGTGTAGAAGAGGAATACATAACACTTCGCAAATCATATTGTATCTTAACATGAAACACAGGAATGAGATGCGATATCGCGTTTTAAGAAGCATTAGAACTCTATTGCTACGATACCTAGTCATCTGCAGACGCTATTTCCTAGCAGGGAAGTGTGGCATTTACATTCATTTGAAGTGTAGACGAGGAATGCATAACACTTCGCAATGAATATTATATCTTATCATGAAACATAAAAATGAGATGCGATATCTCGTTTTAAGAAGCATTAGAACTCTATCCCTACGATACGTGGACATCTGCAAACGCTATTTCCTTGCAAGGAAGTGTCGCATCTACATTCATTTGAAGTGTAGATGAGGAATACATAACACTTCGCAAATCATATTATATCTTACCATGAAACATGAAATGAGATGCGATACCGCGTTTTAAGAAGCATTAGAACTCTATTGCTACGATAGATAGACATCTGCAAACGCTATTTCCTAGCAAGGAAGTGTCGGAATTACATTCATTTGAAGTGTAGACGAGGACTACATAACACTTCTCGAATCATATTCTATCTTACCATGAAACATAGAAATGAGATGCGATATCGCGTTCTAAGAATCATAAGAACTCTATTGCTACGATACGTAGACATCTGCAAACGCTATTTCCTTGCAAGAAGTGTCGCATTTACATTCATTTGAAGAGTAGACGAGTAATACATAACACTTCCCCAATCATATTATATCTTACCATGAAACATAGAAATGAGATGCGATATCGCGTTTTAAGAAGCATTGTAACTCTATTGCTACGATAGGTAGACATCTGCAAACGCTATTTCCTTGCAAGGAAGAGTCGCATTTACATTCATTTGATGTGTAGACAAGGAATACATAACACTTCGCAAATCATATTATACCTTACCATGAAACATAGAAATGAGATGCGATATCGCGTTTTAAGAATCATTAGAACACTATTGCTACGATAGGTAGACATTTGCAAACGCTATTTCCTTGCAAGGAAGTGTCGCATTTACATTCATTTGAAGTGTAGACGAGGACTACGTAACACTTCTCGAATCATATTCTATCTTACCATGAAACATAGAAATGAGATGCGATATCGCGTTCTAAGAATCATAAGAACTCTATTGCTTCGATACGTAGACATCTGCAAACGCTATTTCCTTGCAAGGAAGTGTCGCATTTACATTCATTTGAAGTGTAGACGAGTAATACATAACACTTCCCCAATCATATTATATGTTACCATGAAACATAGAAATGAGATGCGATATCGCGTTTTAAGAAGCATTGGAAACTCTATTGCTACGATACGTAGACATCTGCAAACGCTATTTCCTTGCAAGGAAGAGTCGCATTTACATTCATTTGATGTGTAGACGAAGAATACATGACACTTCGCAAATCATATTTTATCTTACCATGAAATATAGAAATGAGATGCGATATCGCGTCTTAATAAGCATTTGAACTCTATTGCTTCGATACGTAGACATCTGCAATCCCTATTTCCTTGCAAGGAAGTGTCGCATTTACATTCATTTGAAGTGTAGAAGTGGAATACATAACACTTCGCAAATCATATTATATCTTACAATGAAACATAGAAATGAGATGCGATATAGCGTTTAAAGAAGCATTAGAACTCCATTGCTACGATAGGTAGACATCTGCAAACGCTATTTCCTAGCAAGGAAGTGTCGCATTTACATTCATTTGAAGTGTAGACGGGGACTACATAACACTTCGCAAATCATATTATATCTTACCGTGAAACATAGAAATGAGATGCGATATCGCGTTTTAAGAAGCATTAGAACTCTATTGCTACGATACGTAGACATCTGCAAACGCTATTTCCTTGCAAGGAAGAGTCGCATTAACATTCATTTGAAGTGTAGAAGAGGAATACATAACACTTCGCAAATCATATTGTATCTTAACATGAAACACAGGAATGAGATGCGATATCGCGTTTTAAGAAGCATTAGAACTCTATTGCTACGATACCTAGTCATCTGCAGACGCTATTTCCTAGCAGGGAAGTGTGGCATTTACATTCATTGAAGTGTAGACGAGGAATGCATAACACTTCGCAATGAATATTATATCTTATCATGAAACATAAAAATGAGATGCGATATCTCGTTTTAAGAAGCATTAGAACTCTATCCCTACGATACGTGGACATTCTGCAAACGCTATTTCCTTGCAACGAAGTGTCGCATTTACATTCATTTGAGGTGTAGAAGAGGAATACATAACACTTCGCAAATCATATTATATCTTACCATGAACATGGAAATGAGATGCGATATCGCGTTTTAAGAAGCATTAGAACTCTATGCTACGATAGGTAGACATCTGCAAACGCTATTTCCTAGCAAGGAAGTGTCGCATTTACATTCATTTGAAGTGTAGAAGAGGAATACATAACACTTCGCAAATCATATTATACCTTACCATGAAACATAGAAATGAGATGCGATATCGCGTTTTAAGAATCATTAGAACACTATTGCTACGACAGGTAGACATTTGCAAACGCTATTTCCTTGCAAGGAAGTGTCGCATTTACATTCATTTGAAGTGTAGACGAGGAATACATAACACTTCGCAAATCATATTATACCTTACCATGAAACATAGAAATGAGATGCGATATCGCGTTTTAAGAATCATAAGAACTCTATTGCTACGATACGTAGACATCTGCAAACCCTATTTCCTTGCAAGGAAGTGTCGCATTTACATTCATTTGAAGTGTAGAAGAGGAATACATAACACTTCGCAAATCATATTATACCTTACCATGAAACATAGAAATGAGATGCGATATCGCGTTTTAAGAATCATTAGAACACTATTGCTACGATAGGTAGACATTTGCAAACGCTATTTCCTTGCAAGGAAGTGTCGCATTTACATTCATTTGAAGTGTAGACGAGGAATACATAACACTTCGCAAATCATATTATATCTTACCATGAAACATAGAAATGAGATGCGATATCGCGTCTTAATAAGCATTTGAACTCTATTGCTTCGATACGTAGACATCTGCAATCCCTACTTCCTTGCAAGGAAGTTTCGCATTTACATTCATTTGATGTGTAGAAGAGGAATACATAACACTTCGCAAATCATATTATATCTTACCATGAAACATAGAAATGAGATGCGATATCGCGTTTTAAGAAGCATTAGAACTCTATTGCTACGATAGGTAGACATCTGCAAACGCTATTTCCTAGCAAGGAAGTGTCGCATTTACATTCATTTGAAGTGAAGACGGGGACTACATAACACTTCGCAAATCATATATATCTTACCGTGAAACATAGAAATGAGGTGCGATATCGCGTTTTAAGAAGTATTAGAACACTATTGCTAAGATAGGTAGACATTTGCAAACTCTATTTCCTTGCAAGGAAGTGTCGCATTTACATTCATTTGAAGTGTAGACGAGGAATACATAACACTTCCCCAATCATATTATATCTTACCATGAAACATAGAAATGAGATGCGATATCGCGTTTTAAGAATCATAAGAACTCTGTTGCTACGATACGTAGACATCTGCAAACGCTATTTCCTTGCAAGGAAGTGTCGCATTTACATTCATTTGAAGTGTAGACGAGTAATACATAACACTTCCCCAATCATATTATATGTTACCATGAAACATAGAAATGAGATGCGATATCGCGTTTTAAGAAGCATTGGAACTCTATTGCTACGATACGTAGACATCTGCAAACGCTATTTCCTTGCAAGGAAGAGTCGCATTTACATTCATTTGATGTGTAGACGAAGAATACATGACACTTCGCAAATCATATTTTATCTTACCATGAAACATAGAAATGAGATGCGATATCGCGCTTTATGAAGCATTAGAACTCTATTGCTACGATCCCTAGTCATCTGCAGACGCTATTTCCTAGCAGGGAAGTGTGGCATTTACATTCATTTGAAGTGTAGACGGGGAATACATGACACTTCGCAAATCATATTATACCTTACCATGAAACATAGAAATGAGATGCGGTATCGCGTTTTATGAATCATAAGAACTCTATTGCTACGATACGTAGACATATGCAAACGCTATTTCCTTGCAAGGAAGAGTCGCATTTACATTCATTTGAAGTGTAGACGAAGAATACATGACACGTCGCAAATCATATTATATCTTACCATGAAACATAGAAATGAGATGCGATATCGCGTTTTAAGAAGCATTAGAACACTATTGCTACGATATGTAGACACTTGCAAACGCTACTTCCTTGTAAGGAAGTGTCGCATTTACATTCATTTGAAGTGTAGACGAGGAATACATAACACATCGCAAATCATATTATATCTTACCATGAAACATAGAAATGAGATGCGATATCGCGTCTTAATAACCATTTGAACTCTATTGCTTCGATACGTAGACATCTGCAATCCCTATTTCCTTGCAAGGAAGTGTCGCATTTACATTCATTTGAAGTGTAGAAGAGGAATACATAACACTTCGCAAATCATATTATATCTTACCATGAAACATAGAAATGAGATGCGATATCGCGTTTAAAGAAGAATTAGAACTCTATTGCTACGATAGGTAGACATCTGCAAACGCTATTTCCTAGCAAGGAAGTGTCGCATTTACATTCATTTGAAGTGTAGACGGGGACTACATAACACTTCGCAAATCATATTATATCTTACCGTGAAACATAGAAATGAGATGCGATATCGCGTTTTAAGAAGTATTAGAACACTATTGCTAAGATAGGTAGACATTTGCAAACTCTATTTCCTTGCAAGGAAGTGTCGCATTTACATTCATTTGAAGTGTAGACGAGGAATACATAACACTTCCCCAATCATATTATATCTTACCATGAAACATAGAAATGAGATGCGATATCGCGTTTTAAGAAGCATTGGAACTCTATTGCTACGATACGTAGACATCTGCAAACGCTATTTCCTTGCAAGGAAGAGTCGCATTTACATTCATTTGATGTGTAGACGAAGAATACATAACACTTCGCAAATCATATTATATCTTACCGTGAAACATAGAAATGAGATGCGATATCGCGTTTTAAGAAGTATTAGAACACTATTGCTAAGATAGGTAGACATCTGCAAACGCTATTTCCTAGCAAGGAAGTGTCGCATTTACATTCATTTGAAGTGAAGACGGGGACTACATAACACTTCGCAAATCATATTATATCTTACCGTGAAACATAGAAATGAGGTGCGATATCGCGTTTTAAGAAGTATTAGAACACTATTGCTAAGATAGGTAGACATTTGCAAACTCTATTTCCTTGCAAGGAAGTGTCGCATTTACATTCATTTGAAGTGTAGACGAGGAATACATAACACTTCCCCAATCATATTATATCTTACCATGAAACATAGAAATGAGATGCGATATCGCGTTTTAAGAATCATAAGAACTCTGTTGCTACGATACGTAGACATCTGCAAACGCTATTTCCTTGCAAGGAAGTGTCGCATTTACATTCATTTGAAGTGTAGACGAGTAATACATAACACTTCCCCAATCATATTATATGTTACCATGAAACATAGAAATGAGATGCGATATCGCGTTTTAAGAAGCATTGGAACTCTATTGCTACGATACGTAGACATCTGCAAACGCTATTTCCTTGCAAGGAAGAGTCGCATTTACATTCATTTGATGTGTAGACGAAGAATACATGACACTTCGCAAATCATATTTTATCTTACCATGAAACATAGAAATGAGATGCGATATCGCGCTTTATGAAGCATTAGAACTCTATTGCTACGATCCCTAGTCATCTGCAGACGCTATTTCCTAGCAGGGAAGTGTGGCATTTACATTCATTTGAAGTGTAGACGGGGAATACATGACACTTCGCAAATCAAATTATACCTTACCATGAAACATAGAAATGAGATGCGGTATCGCGTTTTATGAATCATAAGAACTCTATTGCTACGATACGTAGACATATGCAAACGCTATTTCCTTGCAAGGAAGAGTCGCATTTACATTCATTTGAAGTGTAGACGAAGAATACATGACACGTCGCAAATCATATTATATCTTACCATGAAACATAGAAATGAGATGCGATATCGCGTTTTAAGAAGCATTAGAACACTATTGCTACGATATGTAGACACTTGCAAACGCTACTTCCTTGTAAGGAAGTGTCGCATTTACATTCATTTGAAGTGTAGACGAGGAATACATAACACATCGCAAATCATATTATATCTTACCATGAAACATAGAAATGAGATGCGATATCGCGTCTTAATAAGCATTTGAACTCTATTGCTTCGATACGTAGACATCTGCAATCCCTATTTCCTTGCAAGGAAGTGTCGCATTTACATTCATTTGAAGTGTAGAAGAGGAATACATAACACTTCGCAAATCATATTATATCTTACCATGAAACATAGAAATGAGATGCGATATCGCGTTTAAAGAAGAATTAGAACTCTATTGCTACGATAGGTAGACATCTGCAAACGCTATTTCCTAGCAAGGAAGTGTCGCATTTACATTCATTTGAAGTGTAGACGGGGACTACATAACACTTCGCAAATCATATTATATCTTACCGTGAAACATAGAAATGAGATGCGATATCGCGTTTTAAGAAGTATTAGAACACTATTGCTAAGATAGGTAGACATTTGCAAACTCTATTTCCTTGCAAGGAAGTGTCGCATTTACATTCATTTGAAGTGTAGACGAGGGATACATAACACTTCCCCAATCATATTATATCTTACCATGAAACATAGAAATGAGATGCGATATCTCGTTTTAAGAATCATAAGAACTCTATTGCTACGATACGTAGACATCTGCAAACGCTATTTCCTTGCAAGGAAGTGTCGCATTTACATTCATTTGAAGTGTAGACGAGGAATACATAACACTTCGCAAATCATATTATATCTTACCGTGAAACATAGAAATGAGATGCGATATCGCGTTTTAAGAAGTATTAGAACACTATTGCTAAGATAGGTAGACATTTGCAAACTCTATTTCCTTGCAAGGAAGTGTCGCATTTACATTCATTTGAAGTGTAGACGAGGAATACATAACACTTCCCCAGTCATATTATATGTTACCATGAAACATGGAAATGAGATGCGATATCGCGTTTTAAGAAGCATTGGAACTCTATTGCTACGATACGTAGACATCTGCAAACGCTATTTCCTTGCAAGGAAGAGTCGCATTTACATTCATTTGATGTGTAGACGAAGAATACATGACACTTCGCAAATCATATTTTATCTTACCATGAAACATAGAAATGAGATGCGATATCGCGCTTTATGAAGCAATAGAACTCTATTGCTACGATCCCTAGTCATCTGCAGACGCTATTTCCTAGCAGGGAAGTGTGGCATTTACATTCATTTGAAGTGTAGACGGGGAATACATGACACTTCGCAAATCATATTATACCTTACCATGAAACATAGAAATGAGATGCGATATCGCGTTTTATGAATCATAAGAACTCTATTGCTACGATACGTAGACATATGCAAACGCTATTTCCTTGCAAGGAAGAGTCGCATTTACATTCATTTGAAGTGTAGACGAAGAATACATGACACGTCGCAAATCATATTATATCTTACCATGAAACATAGAAATGAGATGCGATATCGCGTTTTAAGAAGCATTAGAACACTATTGCTACGATAGGTAGACACTTGCAAACGCTACTTCCTTGTAAGGAAGTGTCGCATTTACATTCATTTGAAGTGTAGACGAGGAATACACAACACATCGCAAATCATATTATATCTTACCATGAAACATAGAAATGAGATGCGATATCGCGTCTTAATAAGCATTTGAACTCTATTGCTTCGATACGTAGACATCTGCAATCCCTATTTCCTTGCAAGGAAGTGTCGCATTTACACTCATTTGAAGTGTAGAAGAGGAATACATAACACTTCGCAAATCATATTATATCTTACCATGAAACATAGAAATGAGATGCGATATCGCGTTTAAAGAAGCATTAGAACTCTATTGCTACGATAGGTAGACATCTGCAAACGCTATTTCCTAGCAAGGAAGTGTCGCATTTACATTCGTTTGAAGTGTAGAAGAGGAATACATAACACTTCGCAAATCATATTATATCTTACCATGAAACATAGATATGAGATGCGATATCGCGTTTTAAGAAGCATTAGAACTCTATTGCTACGATAGGTAGACATCTGCAAACTCTATTTCCTAGCAAGGAAGTGTCGCATTTACATTCATTTGAAGTGTAGACGAGGACTACGTAGCACTTCTCGAATCATATTCTATCTTACCATGAAACATAGAAATGAGATGCGATATCGCGTTCTAAGAATCATAAGAACTCTATTGCTGCGATACGTTGACATCTGCATACGCTATTTCCTTGCAAGGAAGTGTCGCATTTACATTCATTTGAAGTGTAGACGAGTAATACATAACACTTCCCCAATCATATTATATGTTACCATGAAACATGGAAATGAGATGCGATATCGCGTTTTAAGAAGCATTGGAACTCTATTGCTACGATACGTAGACATCTGCAAACGCTATTTCCTTGCAAGGAAGAGTCGCATTTACATTCATTTGATGTGTAGACGAAGAATACATGACACTTCGCAAATCATATTTTATCTTACCATGAAACATAGAAATGAGATGCGATATCGCGCTTTGTGAAGCATTAGAACTCTATTGCTACGATCCCTAGTCATCTGCAGACGCTATTTCCTAGCAGGGAAGTGTGGCATTTACATTCATTTGAAGTGTAGACGGGGAATACATGACACTTGGCAAATCATATTATACCTTACCATGAAACATAGAAATGAGATGCGATATCGCGTTTTATGAATCATAAGAACTCTATTGCTACGATACGTAGACATATGCAAACGCTATTTCCTTGCAAGGAAGAGTCGCATTTACATTCATTTGAAGTGTAGACGAAGAATACATGGCACGTCGCAAATCATATTATATCTTACCATGAAACATAGAAATGAGATGCGATATCGCGTTTTAAAAAGCATTAGAACACTATTGCTACGATAGGTAGACACTTGCAAACTCTATTTCCTTGCAAGGAAGTGTCGCATTTACATTCATTTGAAGTGTAGACGAGGAATACATAACACTTCCCCAATCATATTATATCTTACCATGAAACATGGAAATGAGATGCGATATCGCGTTTTAAGAAGCATTAGAACTCTATTGCTACGATACGTAGACATCTGCAAACGCTATTTCCTTGCAAGGAAGAGTCGCATTTACATTCATTTGAAGTGTAGAAGAGGAATACATAACACTTCGCAAATCATATTATATCTTACCATGAAACACAGGAATGAGATGCGATATCGCGTTTTAAGAAGCATTAGAACTCTATTGCTACGATACCTAGTCATCTGCAGACGCTATTTCCTAGCAGGGAAGTGTGGCATTTACATTCATTTGAAGTGTAGACGAGGAATGCATAACACTTCGCAATGAATATTATATCTTATCATGAAACATAAAAATGAGATTCGATATCTCGTTTTAAGAAGCATTAGAACTCTATCCCTACGATACGTGGACATCTGCAAACGCTATTTCCTTGCAAGGAAGTGTCGCATTTACATTCATTTGAGGTGTAGAAGAGGAATACATAACACTTCGCAAATCATATTATATCTTACCATGAAACATGGAAATGAGATGCGATATCGCGTCTTAAGTATCATAAGAACTCTATTGCTACGATACGTAGACATCTGCAAACGCTATTTCCTTGCAAGGAAGTGTCGCATTTGCATTCATTTGAAGTGTAGACGAGGAATACATAACACTTCGCAAATCATATTATATCTTACCATGAAACACAGAAATGAGACTTGATATCGCGTTTTAAGAATCATAAGAACTCTATTGCTAGGATACGTAGACATCTCCAAACGCTATTTCCTTGCAAGGAAGTGTCGCATTTACATTCATTTGAAGTGTAGACAAGGAATACATAACACTTCGCAAATCATATTATATTTTACCATGAAACATAGAAATGAGATGCGATATCGCGTTTTAAGAAGCATTAGAACACTATTGCTACGATAGGTAGACACTTGCAAACGCTATTTCCTTGCAAGGAAGTGTCGCATTTACATTCATTTGAAGTGCAGACGAGGAATACATAACACATCGCAAATCATATTATATCTTACCATGAAACATAGAAATGAGATGCGATATCGCGTCTTAATAAGCATTTGAACTCTATTGCTTCGATACGTAGACATCTGCAAACGCTATTTCCTTGCAAGGAAGAGTCGCATTTACATTCATTTGAAGTGTAGACGAAGAATACATGACACTTCGCAAATCATATTATATCTTACCATGAAGCATAGAAATGAGATGCGATATCGCGTTTTAAGAAGCATTAGAACACTATTGCTACGATAGGTAGACATTTGCAAACGCTACTTCCTTGCAAGGAAGTGTCGCACTTCCATTCATTTGAAGTGTATAAGAGGAATACATGACACTTCGCAAATCATATTATATCTTACCATGAAACATAGAAATGAGATGCGATATCGCGTTTTAAAAAGCATTAGAACACTATTGCTACGATAGGTAGACATTTGCAAACGCTACTTCCTTGCAAGGAAGTGTCGCACTTCCATTCATTTGAAGTGTAGAAGAGGAATACATAACACTTCGCAAATCATATTATATCTTACCATGAAGCATGGAAATGGGATGCCATATCGCGTTTTAAGAAGCATTAGGACTCTATTACTACGATACGTAGACATCTGCAAACGCTACTTCCTTGCAAGGAAGAGTCGCATTTACATTCATTTGAAGTGTAGACGAGGAATACATAACACTTCGCATATCATATTATATCTTACCATGAAACATAGAAATGAGATGCGATATCGCGTTTTCAGAAGCATCAGATATTCAATGCTACGATACGTAGACATCTGCAAACGCTATTTCCTTGCAAGGAAGTGTCGCATTTACATTCATTTGAAGTGTAGACGAGGAATACATAACACTTGGCAAATCATATTATACCTTACCGTGAAACATAGAAAGGAGAAGCAATATCGCGATTTAAGAATCACAAGAACTCTATTGCTACGATACGTAGACATCTGCAAACGCTATTTCCTTGCAAGAAAGTGTCGCATTTACATTCATTTGAAGTGTAGAAGAGGAATACATAACACTTAGCAAATCATATTATATCTTACCATGAAACATGGAAATGAGATGCGATATCGCGTTTTAAGAAGCATTAGAACTCTATTGCTACGATACGTAGACATCTGCAAACGCTATTTCCTTGCATGGAAGAGTCGCATTTACATTCATTTGAAGTGTAGACGAAGAATACATGACACTTCGCAAATCATATTATATCTTACCATGAAACATAGAAATGGGATGCGATATCGCGTTTTAAGAAGCATTAGAAATCTATTGCTACGATACGTAGACATCTGCAAACGCCATTTCCTAGCGAGGAAGAGTGGCATTCACATTCATTTGAAGTGTAGACGAGGAATACATAACACTTCGCATATCATATTATATCTTACCATGAAACATAGAAATGAGATGCGATATCGCGTTTTAAGAAGCATCAGAAATTCAATGCTACGATACGTAGACATCTGCAAATGCTATTTCCTTGCAAGGAAGTGTCGCATTTACATTCATTTGAAGTGTAGAAGAGGAATACATAACACTTCGCAAATCATATTATATCTTACCATGAAGCATGGAAATGAGATGCGATATCGCGTTTTAAGAAGCATCAGAAATGCAATGCTACGATACGTAGACATCTGCAAACGCTATTTCCTTGCAAGGAAGTGTCGCATTTACATTCATTTGAAGTGTAGACGAGGAATACATAACACTTCGCAAATCATATTATACCTTACCATGAAACATAGAAATGAGAAGCAATATCGCGATTTACGAATCATAAGAACTCTATTGCTACGATACGTAGACATCTACAAACGCTATTTCCTTGCAAGGAAGTGCCGCATTTACATTCATTTGAATCGTAGACGAGGAATGCATAACACTTCGCAATGAATATTATATCTTACCATGAAACGCAGAAATGGGATGCGAAATCGCGTTTTAAGAAGCATTAGAACTCTAGTGCTACGATACCTAGACATCTGCAAACGCTATTTCCTAGCGTGCAAGTGTCGCATTCTCATTCATTTGAAGCGTAGACGAGGAATACATGACACTTGGCAAATCTTATTATATCTTACCATGAAACATAGTAATGAGATGCGATATCGCGTTTTAAGAAGCATCAGAAATGCAATGCTACGATACGTAGACATCTCAAAACGCTATTTCCTTGCAAGGAAGTGTCGCATTTACATTCATTTGAAGTGTAGGCGAGGAATACATAACACTTCGCAATGAATATTACATCTTATCATGAAACATAGAAATGAGAAGCGATATCTTGTTATAAGATGCATTTGAACACTATTGCTTCGATACGTAGACATCTGCAAACGCTATTTCCTAGCAAGGAAGTGTCGCATTTACATTCATTTGAAGTGTAGAATAGGAATACATAACACATCGCAAATCATATTATATCTTACCATGAAGCATGGAAATGAGATGCGATATCGCGTTTTAAGAAGCATTAGAACTCTATTGCTACGATAGGTAGACATTTGCAAACGCTACTTCCTTGCAAGGAAGTGTCGCATTTACATTCATTTGAAGTGTAGACGAGGAATACATAACACTTCCCCAATCATATTATATCTTACCATGAAACATAGAAATGAGATGCGATATCGCGTTTTAAGAAGCATTAGAGCTCTATTGCTACGATACGTTGACATCTGCAAACGCTATTTCCATGCAAGGAAGAGTTGCATTTACATTCATTTGAAGTGTAGACGAGGAATACATAACACTTCGCATATCATATTATATCTTACCATAAAACATAGAAATGAGATGCGATATCGCGTTTTAAGAAGCATCAGAAATTCAATGCTACGATACGTAGACATCTGCAAACTCTATTTCCTTGCAAGGAAGTGTCGCATTTACATTCATTTGAAGTGTAGTCGAGGAATACATGACACTTCGCAAATCATATTATACCTTACCGTGAAACATAGAAATGAGAAGCAATATCGCGATTTAAGAATCATAAGAACTCTATTGCTACGATACGTAGACATCTGCAAACGCTATTTCCTTGCAAGGAAGAGTCGCATTTACATTCATTTGAAGTGTAGACGAAGAATACATGACACTTCGCAAATCATATTATATCTTACCATGAAACATAGAAATGAGATGCGATATCGCGTTTTAAGAAGCATTAGAACACTATTGCTACGATAGGTAGACATCTGCAGACGCTATTTCCTAGCAAAGTAGTGTCGCATTTACATTCATTTGAAGTGTAGACGTGTAATACATGACACTTCGCAAATCATATTATATTTTACCATGAAACATAGAAATGAGATGCGATATCGCGTTTTAAGAAGCATTAGAAATCTATTGCTACGATACGTAGACATCTGCAAACGCCATTTCCTAGCGAGGAAGAGTCGCATTCACATTCATTTGAAGTGTAGACGAGGAATACATAACACTTCGCATATCATATTATATCTTACCATGAATCATAGAAATGAGATGCGATACTGCGATTTAAGAATCATAAGAACTCTATTGCTACGATACGTAGACATCTGCAAACGCTATTTCCTTGCAAGGAAGTGTCGCATTTACATTCATTTGAATTGTAGACGAGGAATACATGACACTTCGCAAATCATATTACTTCTTACCATGAAACACAGAAATGAGATGCGATATCGCGTTTTAAGGAGCATTAGAACTCTATTGCTACGATACGTAGACATCTGCAAACGCTATTTCCTTGCAAGGAAGTGTCGCATTTACATTCATTTGAAGTGTAGAAGAGGAATACATAACACTTCGCAAATCATATTATATTTTACCATGAAGCATGGAAATGAGATGCCATATCGCGTTTTAAGAAGCATTAGAACTCTATTGCTACGATACGTAGACATCTGCAAACGCTATTTCCTTGCAAGGAAGAGTCGCATTTACATTCATTTAAAGTGTAGACGAGGAATACATAATACTTCGCAAATCATATTATACCTTACCATGAAACATAGAAATGAGAAGCAATATCGCGATTTAAGAATCATAAGAACTCAATTGCTACGATACGTAGACATCTGCAAACGCTATTTCCTTGCAAGGAAGTGTCGGATTTACATTCATTTGAAGTGTAGAAGAGGAATACATAACACTTCGCAAATCATATTATATTTTACCATGAAACATAGAAATCAGATGCGATATCGCGTTTTAAGTAGCATTGGAAATCTATTGCTACGATACGTAGACATCTGCAAACGCTATTTCCTAGCGAGGAAGTGTCGCATTCACATTCATTTGAAGTGTAGACGTGGAATACATAACACTTTGCAAATCATATTATTTCTTACCATGAAACACAGAAATGAGATGCGATATCGCGTTTTAAGGAGCATTAGAACTCTATTGCTACGATACGTAGACATCTGCAAACGCTATTTCCTTGCAAGGAAGTGTCGCATTTACATTCATTTGAAGTGTAGAAGAGGAATACATAACACTTCGCAAATCATATTATATTTTACCATGAAGCATGGAAATGAAATGCCATATCGCGTTTTAAGAAGCATTAGAACTCTATTGCTACGATACGTAGACATCTGCAAACGCTATTTCCTTGCAAGGAAGAGTCGCATTTACATTCATTTGAAGTGTAGACGAGGAATACATAACACTTCGCATATCATATTATATCTTACCATGAAACATAGAAATGAGATGCGATATCGCGTTTTCAGAAGCATCAGATATTTAATGCTACGATACGTAGACATCTGCAAACGCTATTTCCTTGCAAGGAAGTGTCGCATTTACATTCATTTGAAGTGTAGACGAGGAATACATAACACTTCGCAAATCATATTATACCTTACCGTGAAACATAGAAAGGAGAAGCAATATCGCGATTTAAGAATCACAAGAACTCTATTGCTACGATACGTAGACATCTGCAAACGCTATTTCCTTGCAAGAAAGTGTCGCATTTACATTCATTTGAAGTGTAGAAGAGGAATACATAACACTTAGCAAATCATATTATATCTTACCATGAAACATGGAAATGAGATGCGATATCGCGTTTTAAGAAGCATTAGAACTCTATTGCTACGATACGTAGACATCTGCAAACGCTATTTCCTTGCAAGGAAGAGTCGCATTTACATTCATTTGAAGTGTAGACGAAGAATACATGACACTTCGCAAATCATATTATATCTTACCATGAAACATAGAAATGGGATGCGATATCGCGTTTTAAGAAGCATTAGAAATCTATTGCTACGATACGTAGACATCTGCAAACGCCATTTCCTAGCGAGGAAGAGTGGCATTCACATTCATTTGAAGTGTAGACGAGGAATACATAACACTTCGCATATCATATTATATCTTACCATGAAACATAGAAATGAGATGCGATATCGCGTTTTAAGAAGCATCAGAAATTCAATGCTACGATACGTAGACATCTGCAAACGCTATTTCCTTGCAAGGAAGTGTCGCATTTACATTCATTTGAAGTGTAGAAGAGGAATACATAACACTTCGCAAATCATATTATATCTTACCATGAAGCATGGAAATGAGATGCGATATCGCGTTTTAAGAAGCATCAGAAATGCAATGCTACGATACGTAGACATCTGCAAACGCTATTTCCTTGCAAGGAAGTGTCGCATTTACATTCATTTGAAGTGTGGACGAGGAATACATAACACTTCGCAAATCATATTATACCTTACCATGAAACATAGAAATGAGAAGCAATATCGCGATTTACGAATCATAAGAACTCTATTGCTACGATACGTAGACATCTGCAAACGCTATTTCCTTGCAAGGAAGTGCCGCATTTACATTCATTTGAATCGTAGACGAGGAATGCATAACACTTCGCAATGAATATTATATCTTACCATGAAACGTAGAAATGGGATGCGAAATCGCGTTTTAAGAAGCATTAGAACTCTAGTGCTACGATACCTAGACATCTGCAAACGCTATTTCCTAGCGTGCAAGTGTCGCATTCTCATTCATTTGAAGTGTAGACGAGGATTACATGACACTTGGCAAATCTTATTATATCTTACCATGAAACATAGTAATGAGATGCGATATCGCGTTTTAAGAAGCATCAGAAATGCAATGCTACGATACGTAGACATCTCAAAACGCTATTTCCTTGCAAGGAAGTGTCGCATTTACATTCATTTGAAGTGTAGGCGAGGAATACATAACACTTCGCAATGAATATTACATCTTATCATGAAACATAGAAATGAGATGCGATATCTTGTTATAAGATGCATTTGAACACTATTGCTTCGATACGTAGACATCTGCAAACGCTAATTCCTAGCAAGGTAGTGTCGCATTCACATTCATTTGAAGTGTAGACGAGGAATACATAACACTTCGCATATCATATTATACCTTACCATGAAACATAGAAATGAGATGCGATATCGCGTTCTAAGAATCACAGGAACTCTATTGCTGTGATACGTAGACATCTGCAAACGCTATTTCCTTGCAAGGAAGTGTCGCATTTACATTCATTTGAATCGTAGACGAGAAATGCATAACACTTCGCAATGAATATTATATCTTATCATGAAACATAGATATGAGATGCAATATCTCGTTTTAAGAAGCATTTGAACTCTATTGCTTCAATACGTAGACATCTGCAAACGCTATTTCATAGCAAGGAAGTGTCGCATTTACATTCATTTGAAGTGTAGGCGAGGAATACATAACACTTCCCCAATCATATTATATCTTACCATGAAACATGGAAATGAGATGCGATATCGCGTTTTAAGAAGCATTAGAACTCTATTGCTACGATACCTAGACATCTGCAAACGCTATTTCCTAGCAAAGAAGTGTCGCAATTACATTCATTTGAAGTGTAGACGAGGAATACATAACACTTCGCATATCATATTATATCTTACCATGAAACATAGAAATGAGATGCGATATCGCGTTTTAAGAATCATAAGAACTCTATTGCTAGGATACGTAGACATCTGCAAACGCTATATCCTTGCATGGAAGTGTCGCATTTACATTCATTTGAAGTGTAGACGAGGAATACATAACACTTCCCCAATCATATTATATCTTACCATGAAACATAGAAATGAGATGCGATATCGCGTTTTAAGAATCATAAGAACTCTATTGCTAGGATACGTAGACATCTGCAAACGCTACTTCCTTGCAAGGAAGTGTCGCATTTACATTCATTTGAAGTGTAGACGAGGAATACATAACACTTCCCCAATCATATTATATCTTACCACGAAACTTGGAAATGAGATGCGATATCGCGTTTTAGGAAGCATTAGAACTCTATTGCTTCGATACGTAGACATCTGCAATCGCTATTTCCTAGCAAGGAAGTGTCGCATTTACATTCATTTGAAGTGTAGGCGAGGAATACATAACACTTCGCAATGAATATTACATCTTATCATGAAACATAGAAATGAGATGCGATATCTTGTTTTAAGAAGCATTTGGACACTATTGCTTCGATACGTAGACATCTGCAAACGCTATTTCCTAGCAAGGAAGTGTCGCATTTACATGCATTTGAATCGTAGACGAGGAATGCATAACACTTCGCAATGCATATTATATCTTATCATGAAACATAGAAATGAGGTGCGATATGTCGTTTTAAGAAGCATTAGAACTCTATCCCTACGCTACGTAGACATCTGCAAACGCTATTTCCTTGCAAGGAAGTGTCGCATTTACATTCATTTGAAGTGTAGAAGAGGAATACATAACACATCGCAAATCATATTATATCTTACCATGAAGCATGGAAATGAGATGCGATATCGCGTTTTAAGAAGCATTAGAACTCTATTGCTACGATACGTAGACATCTGCAAACGCTATTTCCTTGCAAGGAAGTGTCGCATTCACATTCATATGAAGTGTAGACGAGGAATACATAACACTTCGCATATCATATTATACCTTACCATGAAACATAGAAATGAGATGCGATATCGCGTTCTAAGAATCACAAGAACTCTATTGCTGTGATACGTAGACATCTGCAAACGCTATTTCCTTGCAAGGAAGTGTCGCATTTACATTCATTTGAGTCGTAGACGAGGAATGCATAACACTTCGCAATGAATATTATATCTTATCATGAAACATAGATATGAGATGCAATATCTCGTTTTAAGCAGCATTTGAACTCTATTGCTTCGATACGTAGACATCTGCAAACGCTATTTCCTAGCAAGGAAGTGTCGCATTTACATTCATTTGAAGTGTAGGCGAGGAATACATAACACTTCGCAATGAATATTACATCTTGTCATGAAACATAGAAATGAGTTGCGATATCTTGTTTTAAGAAGCATTTGAACACTATTGCTTCGATACGTAGACATCTGCAAACGCTATTTCCTAGCAAGGAAGTGTCGCATTTACATTCATTTGAAGTGTAGGCGAGGAATACATAACACTTCGCAATGAATATTACATCTTATCATGAAACATAGAAATGAGTTGCGATATCTTGTTCTAAGAAGCATTTCAACACTATTGCTTCGATACGTAGACATCTGCAAACGCTATTTCCTAGCAAGGAAGTGTCGCATTTTCATCCATTTGAATCGTAGACGAGGAATGCATAACACTTCGCAATGAATATTATATCTTATCGTGAAACATAGAAATGAGGTGCGATATGTCGTTTTAAGAAGCATTAGAACTCTATCCCTACGATACGTAGACATCTGCAAACGCTATTTCCTAGCGAGGAAGTGTTGCATTTACATTCATTTGAAGTGTAGACGAGGAATACATGATACTTCGCAAATCATATTATATCTTACCATGAAACATAGAAATGAGATGCGATATCGCGTTTTAAGAAGCATTAGAACTCTATCCCTACGATACGTAGACATCTGCAAACGCTATTTCCTTGCAAGGAAGTGTCGCATTTACACTCATTTGAAGTGTAGAAGAGGAATACATAACACTTCGCAAATCATATTATATCTTACCATGAAACATAGAAATGAGATGCGATATCGCGTTTAAAGAAGCATTAGAACTCTATTGCTACGATAGGTAGACATCTGCAAACGCTATTTCCTAGCAAGGAAGTGTCGCATTTACATTCATTTGAAGTGTAGACGGGGACTACATAACACTTCGCAAATCATATTATATCTTACCGTGAAACATAGAAATGAGATGCGATATCGCGTTTTAAGAAGTATTAGAACACTATTGCTACGATACGTAGACATCTGCAAACGCCATTTCCTAGCGAGGAAGAGTGGCATTCACATTCATTTGAAGTGTAGACGAGGAATACATAACACTTCGCATATCATATTATATCTTACCATGAAACATAGAAATGAGATGCGATATCGCGTTTTAAGAAGCATCAGAAATTCAATGCTACGATACGTAGACATCTGCAAACGCTATTTCCTTGCAAGGAAGTGTCGCATTTACATTCATTTGAAGTGTAGAAGAGGAATACATAACACTTCGCAAATCATATTATATCTTACCATGAAGCATGGAAATGAGATGCGATATCGCGTTTTAAGAAGCATCAGAAATGCAATGCTACGATACGTAGACATCTGCAAACGCTATTTCCTTGCAAGGAAGTGTCGCATTTACATTCATTTGAAGTGTGGACGAGGAATACATAACACTTCGCAAATCATATTATACCTTACCATGAAACATAGAAATGAGAAGCAATATCGCGATTTACGAATCATAAGAACTCTATTGCTACGATACGTAGACATCTGCAAACGCTATTTCCTTGCAAGGAAGTGCCGCATTTACATTCATTTGAATCGTAGACGAGGAATGCATAACACTTCGCAATGAATATTATATCTTACCATGAAACGTAGAAATGGGATGCGAAATCGCGTTTTAAGAAGCATTAGAACTCTAGTGCTACGATACCTAGACATCTGCAAACGCTATTTCCTAGCGTGCAAGTGTCGCATTCTCATTCATTTGAAGTGTAGACGAGGATTACATGACACTTGGCAAATCTTATTATATCTTACCATGAAACATAGTAATGAGATGCGATATCGCGTTTTAAGAAGCATCAGAAATGCAATGCTACGATACGTAGACATCTCAAAACGCTATTTCCTTGCAAGGAAGTGTCGCATTTACATTCATTTGAAGTGTAGGCGAGGAATACATAACACTTCGCAATGAATATTACATCTTATCATGAAACATAGAAATGAGATGCGATATCTTGTTATAAGATGCATTTGAACACTATTGCTTCGATACGTGGACATCTGCAAACGCTAATTCCTAGCAAGGTAGTGTCGCATTCACATTCATTTGAAGTGTAGACGAGGAATACATAACACTTCGCATATCATATTATACCTTACCATGAAACATAGAAATGAGATGCGATATCGCGTTCTAAGAATCACAGGAACTCTATTGCTGTGATACGTAGACATCTGCAAACGCTATTTCCTTGCCAGGAAGTGTCGCATTTACATTCATTTGAATCGTAGACGAGAAATGCATAACACTTCGCAATGAATATTATATCTTATCATGAAACATAGATATGAGATGCAATATCTCGTTTTAAGAAGCATTTGAACTCTATTGCTCCAATACGTAGACATCTGCAAACGCTATTTCATAGCAAGGAAGTGTCGCATTTACATTCATTTGAAGTGTAGGCGAGGAATACATAACACTTCCCCAATCATATTATATCTTACCATGAAACATGGAAATGAGATGCGATATCGCGTTTTAAGAAGCATTAGAACTCTATTGCTACGATACCTAGACATCTGCAAACGCTATTTCCTAGCAAAGAAGTGTCGCAATTACATTCATTTGAAGTGTAGACGAGGAATACATAACACTTCGCATATCATATTATATCTTACCATGAAACATAGAAATGAGATGCGATATCGCGTTTTAAGAATCATAAGAACTCTATTGCTAGGATACGTAGACATCTGCAAACGCTATATCCTTGCATGGAAGTGTCGCATTTACATTCATTTGAAGTGTAGACGAGGAATACATAACACTTCCCCAATCATATTATATCTTACCATGAAACATAGAAATGAGATGCGATATCGCGTTTTAAGAATCATAAGAACTCTATTGCTAGGATACGTAGACATCTGCAAACGCTACTTCCTTGCAAGGAAGTGTCGCATTTACATTCATTTGAAGTGTAGACGAGGAATACATAACACTTCCCCAATCATATTATATCTTACCACGAAACTTGGAAATGAGATGCGATATCGCGTTTTAGGAAGCATTAGAACTCTATTGCTTCGATACGTAGACATCTGCAATCGCTATTTCCTAGCAAGGAAGTGTCGCATTTACATTCATTTGAAGTGTAGGCGAGGAATACATAACACTTCGCAATGAATATTACATCTTATCATGAAACATAGAAATGAGATGCGATATCTTGTTTTAAGAAGCATTTGGACACTATTGCTTCGATACGTAGACATCTGCAAACGCTATTTCCTAGCAAGGAAGTGTCGCATTTACATGCATTCGAATCGTAGACGAGGAATGCATAACACTTCGCAATGCATATTATATCTTATCATGAAACATAGAAATGAGGTGCGATATGTCGTTTTAAGAAGCATTAGAACTCTATCCCTACGCTACGTAGACATCTGCAAACGCTATTTCCTTGCAAGGAAGTGTCGCATTTACATTCATTTGAAGTGTAGAAGAGGAATACATAACACATCGCAAATCATATTATATCTTACCATGAAGCATGGAAATGAGATGCGATATCGCGTTTTAAGAAGCATTAGAACTCTATTGCTACGATACGTAGACATCTGCAAACGCTATTTCCTTGCAAGGAAGTGTCGCATTCACATTCATATGAAGTGTAGACGAGGAATACATAACACTTCGCATATCATATTATACCTTACCATGAAACATAGAAATGAGATGCGATATCGCGTTCTAAGAATCACAAGAACTCTATTGCTGTGATACGTAGACATCTGCAAACGCTATTTCCTTGCAAGGAAGTGTCGCATTTACATTCATTTGAGTCGTAGACGAGGAATGCATAACACTTCGCAATGAATATTATATCTTATCATGAAACATAGATATGAGATGCAATATCTCGTTTTAAGCAGCATTTGAACTCTATTGCTTCGATACGTAGACATCTGCAAACGCTATTTCCTAGCAAGGAAGTGTCGCATTTACATTCATTTGAAGTGTAGGCGAGGAATACATAACACTTCGCAATGAATATTACATCTTGTCATGAAACATAGAAATGAGTTGCGATATCTTGTTTTAAGAAGCATTTGAACACTATTGCTTCGATACGTAGACATCTGCAAACGCTATTTCCTAGCAAGGAAGTGTCGCATTTACATTCATTTGAAGTGTAAGCGAGGAATACATAACACTTCGCAATGAATATTACATCTTATCATGAAACATAGAAATGAGTTGCGATATCTTGTTCTAAGAAGCATTTCAACACTATTGCTTCGATACGTAGACATCTGCAAACGCTATTTCCTAGCAAGGAAGTGTCGCATTTTCATCCATTTGAATCGTAGACGAGGAATGCATAACACTTCGCAATGAATATTATATCTTATCGTGAAACATAGAAATGAGGTGCGATATGTCGTTTTAAGAAGCATTAGAACTCTATCCCTACGATACGTAGACATCTGCAAACGCTATTTCCTAGCGAGGAAGTGTTGCATTTACATTCATTTGAAGTGTAGACGAGGAATACATGATACTTCGCAAATCATATTATATCTTACCATGAAACATAGAAATGAGATGCGATATCGCGTTTTAAGAAGCATTAGAACTCTATCCCTACGATACGTAGACATCTGCAAACGCTATTTCCTTGCAAGGAAGTGTCGCATTTACACTCATTTGAAGTGTAGAAGAGGAATACATAACACTTCGCAAATCATATTATATCTTACCATGAAACATAGAAATGAGATGCGATATCGCGTTTAAAGAAGCATTAGAACTCTATTGCTACGATAGGTAGACATCTGCAAACGCTATTTCCTAGCAAGGAAGTGTCGCATTTACATTCATTTGAAGTGTAGACGGGGACTACATAACACTTCGCAAATCATATTATATCTTACCGTGAAACATAGAAATGAGATGCGATATCGCGTTTTAAGAAGTATTAGAACACTATTGCTAAGATAGGTAGACATTTGCAAACTCTATTTCCTTGCAAGGAAGTGTCGCATTTACATTCATTTGAAGTGCAGACGAGGAATACATAACACTTCCCCAATCATATTATATCTTACCATGAAACATAGAAATGAGATGCGATATCGCGCTTTATGAAGCAATAGAACTCTATTGCTACGATCCCTAGTCATCTGCAGACGCTATTTCCTAGCAGGGAAGTGTGGCATTTACATTCATTTGAAGTGTAGACGGGGAATACATGACACTTCGCAAATCATATTATACCTTACCATGAAACATAGAAATGAGATGCGATATCGCGTTTTATGAATCATAAGAACTCTATTGCTACGATACGTAGACATATGCAAACGCTATTTCCTTGCAAGGAAGAGTCGCATTTACATTCATTTGAAGTGTAGACGAAGAATACATGACACGTCGCAAATCATATTATATCTTACCATGAAACATAGAAATGAGATGCGATATCGCGTTTTAAGAAGCATTAGAACACTATTGCTACGATAGGTAGACATTTGCAAACTCTATTTCCTTGCAAGGAAGTGTCGCATTTACATTCATTTGAAGTGTAGACGAGGAATACATAACACTTCCCCAGTCATATTATATCTTAGCATGAAACATGGAAATGAGATGCGATATCGCGTTCTAAGAAGCATTAGAACTCTATTGCTACGATACGTAGACATCTGCAAACGCTATTTCCTTGCAAGGAAGAGTCGCATTAACATTCATTTGAAGTGTGGAAGAGGAATACATAACACTTCGCAAATCATATTATATCCTACCGTGAAACATAGAAATGAGATGCGATATCGCGTTCTAAGAAGTATTAGAACACAATTGCTAAGATAGGTAGACATTTGCAAACTCTATTTCCTTGCAAGGAAGTGTCGCATTTACATTCATTTGAAGTGTAGACGAGGAATACATAACACTTCCCCAGTCATATTATATCTTAGCATGAAACATGGAAATGAGATGCGATATCGCGTTCTAAGAAGCATTAGAACTCTATTGCTACGATACGTAGACATCTGCAAACGCTATTTCCTTGCAAGGAAGAGTCGCATTAACATTCATTTGAAGTGTGGAAGAGGAATACATAACACTTCGCAAATCATATTGTATCTTAACATGAAACACAGGAATGAGATGCGATATCGCGTTTTAAGAAGCATTAGAACTCTATTGCTACGATACCTAGTCATCTGCAGACGCTATTTCCTAGCAGGGAAGTGTGGCATTTACATTCATTTGAAGTGTAGACGAGGAATGCATAACACTTCGCAATGAATATTATATCTTATCATGAAACATAAAAATGAGATGCGATATCTCGTTTTAAGAAGCATTAGAACTCTATCCCTACGATACGTGGACATCTGCAAACGCTATTTCCTTGCAAGGAAGTGTCGCATTTACATTCATTTGAAGTGTAGACAAGGAATACATAACACTTCGCAAATCATATTATACCTTACCATGAAACATAGAAATGAGATGCGATATCGCGTTTTAAGAATCATAAGAACTCTATTGCTACGATACGTAGACATCTGCAAACGCTATTTCCTTGCAAGGAAGTGTCGCATTTACATTCATTTGAAGTGTAGAAGAGGAATACATAACACTTCGCAAATCATATTATACCTTACCATGAAACATAGAAATGAGATGCGATATCGCGTTTTAAGAATCATTAGAACACTATTGCTACGATAGGTAGACATTTGCAAACGCTATTTCCTTGCAAGGAAGTGTCGCATTTACATTCATTTGAAGTGTAGACGAGGAATACATAACACTTCGCAAATCATATTATATCTTACCATGAAACATAGAAATGAGATGCGATACCGCGTCTTAATAAGCATTTGAACTCTATTGCTTCGATACGTAGACATCTGCAATCCCTACTTCCTTGCAAGGAAGTGTCGCATTTACATTCATTTGAAGTGTAGAAGAGGAATACATAACACTTCGCAAACCATATTATATCTTACCATGAAACATAGAAATGAGATGCGATATCGCGTTTTAAGAAGCATCAGATATCCATTGCTACGATACGTAGACATCTGCAAACGCTATTTCCTTGCAAGGAAATGTCGCATTCACATTCATTTCAAGTGTAGACGAGGAATACATGACACTTCGCAAATCATATTATATCTTACCATGAAACATAGAAATGAGATGCGATATCGCTTTCTAAGTATCATAAGAACTCTATTGCTACGATACGTAGACATCTGGAAACGCTATTTCCTTGCAAGGAAGTGTCGCATTTACATTCATTTGATGTGTAGACGAGGAATACATAGCACTTCGCAAATCATGTTATATCTTACCATGAAACATAGAAATGAGAAGCGATATCGCGTTTTATGAAGCATTAGAACTCTATTGCTACGATACCTAGACATCTGCAGACGCTATTTCCTCGCAAGGAAGTGTCGCATTTACATTCATTTGTAATGTAGACGAGGAATACATGACACTTCGCAAATCATATTATATCTTACCATGAAACATAGAAATGAGATGCGATATCGCGTTTTAAGAATCATAAGAACTCTATTGCTACGATACGTAGACATCTGCAAACGCTATTTCCTAGCAAGGAAGTGTCGCATTTACATTCATTTGAAGTGTAGACGAGGAATGCATAACACTTCGCAAATCATATTAAATCTTACCATGAAACATAGAAATGAGATGCGATATCGCGTTTTAAGAAGCATTAGAACTCTATTGCTACGATACCTAGACATCTGCAGACGCTATTTCCTTGCAAGGAAGTGTCGCATTTACATTCATTTGAATCGTAGACGAGGAATGCATAACACTTCGCAATGAATATTATATCTTATCATGAAACATAGATATGAGATGCAATATCTCGTTTTAAGAAGCATTTGAACTCTATTGCTTCGGTACGTAGACATCTGCAAACGCTATTTCCTAGCAAGGAAGTGTCGCATATACATTCATTTGAAGTGTAGGCGAGGAATACATAACATTTCCCAATGAATATTACATCTTGTCATGAAACATAGAAATGAGTTGCGATATCTTGTTTTAAGAAGCATTTGAACACTATTGCTTCGATACGTAGACATCTGCAAACGCTATTTCCTTGCAAGGAAGTGTCGCATTTACATTCATTTGAATCGTAGACGAGGAATGCATAACACTTCGCAAATCATATTATATCTTACCATGAAACATAGAAATGAGATGCGATATCGCGTTCTAAGAATCACAAGAACTCTATTGCTGTGATACGTAGACATCTGCAAACGCTATTTCCTTGCAACGAAGTGTCGCATTTACATTCATTTGAATCGTAGACGAGGAATGCATAACACTTCGCAATGAATATTATATCTTATCATGAAACATAGATATGAGATGCAATATCTCGTTTTAAGAAGCATTTGAACTCTATTGCTTCGATACGTAGACATCTGCAAACGCTATTTCCTAGCAAGGAAGTGTCGCATTTACATTCATTTGAAGTGTAGGCGAGGAATACATAACACTTCGCAATGAATATTACATCTTGTCATGAAACATAGAAATGAGTTGCGATATCTTGTTTTAAGAAGCATTTGAACACTATTGCTTCGATACGTAGACATCTGCAAACGCTATTTCCTTGCAAGGAAGTGTCGCATTTACATTCATTTGAATCGTAGACGAGGAATGCATAACACTTCGCAATGAATATTATATCTTATCATGAAACACAGATATGAGATGCAATATCTCGTTTTAAGAAGCATTTGAACTCTATTGCTTCGATACGTAGACATCTGCAAACGCTATTTCCTAGCAAGGAAGTGTCGCATTTACATTCATTTGAAGTGTAGGCGAGGAATACATAACACTTCGCAATGAATATTACATCTTATCATGAAACATAGAAATGAGTTGCGATATCTTGTTTTAAGAAGCATTTGAACACTATTGCTTCGATACGTAGACATCTGCAAACGCTATTTCCTAGCAAGGAAGTGTCGCATTTTCATTCATTTGAATCGTAGACGAGGAATGCATAACACTTCGCAATGAATATTATATCTTATCATGAAACATAGAAATGAGATGCGATATCGCGTTTTAAGAAGCATTAGAACCCTATTGCTACGATATCTAGACATCTGCATACACTATTTCCTAGCGAGGAAGTGTCGCATTCACATTCATTTGAAGTGTAGACGAGGAATACATAACACTTCGCAAATCATATTATATCTTACCATGAAACATAGAAATGAGATGCGATATCGCGTTTTAAGAAGCATTAGAACTCTATTGCTACGATAGGTAGACATCTGCAAACGCTATTTCCTTACAAGGAAGTGTCGCATTTACATTCATTTGAAGTGTAGACGAGGAATACATAACACTTCGCAAATCATATTATATCTTACCATGAAACATAGAAATGAGATGCGATATCGCGTTTTAAGAAGCATTAGAACTCTATTGCTACGATACCTAGACATCTACAGACGCTATTTCCTAGCAAGGAAGTGTCGCATTTACATTCATTTGAAGTGTAGACGAGGAATACATAGCACTTCGCAAATCATATTATATCTTACCATGAAACATAGAAATGAGATGCGATATCGCGTTTTAAGAAGCATTAGAAATATATTGCTACGATACGTAGACATCTGCAAACGCTATTTCCTAGCGAGGAAGTGTTGCATTTACATTCATTTGAAGTGTAGACGTGGAATACATGATACTTCGCAAATCATATTATATCTTACCATGAAACATAGAAATGAGATGCGATATCGCGTTTTAAGAAGCATTAGAACTCTATCCCTACGATACGTAGACATCTGCAAACGCTATTTCCTTGCAAGGAAGTGTCGCATTTACATTCATTTGAAGTGTAGACGAGGAATAGATGACACTTCGCAAATCATATTATATCTTACCATGAAACATAGAAATGAGATGCGATATCGCGTTCTAAGAATCACAAGAACTCTATTGCTGTGATACGTAGACATCTGCAAACGCTATTTCCTTGCAATGAAGTGTCGCATTTACATTCATTTGAATCGTAGACGAGGAATGCATAACACTTCGCAATGAATATTATATCTTATCATGAAACATAGATATGAGATGCAATATCTCGTTCTAAGAAGCATTTGAACTCTATTGCTTCGATACGTAGACATCTGCAAACGCTATTTCCTAGCAAGGAAGTGTCGCATTTACATTCATTTGAAGTGTAGGCGAGGAATACATAACACTTCGCAATGAATATTACATCTTGTCATGAAACATAGAAATGAGTTGCGATATCTTGTTTTAAGAAGCATTTGAACACTATTGCTTCGATACGTAGACATCTGCAAACGCTATTTCCTTGCAAGGAAGTGTCGCATTTACATTCATTTGAATCGTAGACGAGGAATGCATAACACTTCGCAAATCATATTATATCTTACCATGAAACATAGAAATGAGATGCGATATCGCGTTCTAAGAATCACAAGAACTCTATTGCTGTGATACGTAGACATCTGCAAACGCTATTTCCTTGCAACGAAGTGTCGCATTTACATTCATTTGAATCGTAGACGAGGAATGCATAACACTTCGCAATGAATATTATATCTTATCATGAAACATAGATATGAGATGCAATATCTCGTTTTAGGAAGCATTTGAACTCTATTGCTTCGATACGTAGACATCTGCAAACGCTATTTCCTAGCAAGGAAGTGTCGCATTTACATTCATTTGAAGTGTAGGCGAGGAATACATAACACTTCGCAATGAATATTACATCTTGTCATGAAACATAGAAATGAGTTGCGATATCTTGTTTTAGGAAGCATTTGAACACTATTGCTTCGATACTTAGACATCTGCAAACGCTATTTCCTTGCAAGGAAGTGTCGCATTTACATTCATTTGAATCGTAGACGAGGAATGCATAACACTTCGCAATGAATATTATATCTTATCATGAAACATAGATATGAGATGCAATATCTCGTTTTAAGAAGCATTTGAACTCTATTGCTTCGATACGTAGACATCTGCAAACGCTATTTCCTAGCAAGGAAGTGTCGCATTTACATTCATTTGAAGTGTAGGCGAGGAATACATAACACTTCGCAATGAATATTACATCTTATCATGAAACATAGAAATGAGTTGCGATATCTTGTTTTAAGAAGCATTTGAACACTATTGCTTCGATACGTAGACATCTGCAAACGCTATTTCCTAGCAAGGAAGTGTCGCATTTTCATTCATTTGAATCGTAGACGAGGAATGCATAACACTTCGCAATGAATATTATATCTTATCATGAAACATAGAAATGAGATGCGACATCGCGTTTTAAGAAGCATTAGAACCCTATTGCTTCGATACGTAGACATCTGCAAACGCTATTTCCTAGCAAGGAAGTGTCGCATTTACATTCATTTGAAGTGTAGGCGAGGAATACATAACACTTCGCAATGAATATTACATCTTGTCATGAAACATAGAAATGAGTTGCGATATCTTGTTTTAGGAAGCATTTGAACACTATTGCTTCGATACTTAGACATCTGCAAACGCTATTTCCTTGCAAGGAAGTGTCGCATTTACATTCATTTGAATCGTAGACGAGGAATGCATAACACTTCGCAATGAATATTATATCTTATCATGAAACATAGATATGAGATGCAATATCTCGTTTTAAGAAGCATTTGAACTCTATTGCTTCGATACGTAGACATCTGCAAACGCTATTTCCTAGCAAGGAAGTGTCGCATTTACATTCATTTGAAGTGTAGGCGAGGAATACATAACACTTCGCAATGAATATTACATCTTATCATGAAACATAGAAATGAGTTGCGATATCTTGTTTTAAGAAGCATTTGAACACTATTGCTTCGATACGTAGACATCTGCAAACGCTATTTCCTAGCAAGGAAGTGTCGCATTTTCATTCATTTGAATCGTAGACGAGGAATGCATAACACTTCGCAATGAATATTATATCTTATCATGAAACATAGAAATGAGATGCGACATCGCGTTTTAAGAAGCATTAGAACCCTATTGCTACGATATCTAGACATCTGCATACACTATTTCCTAGCGAGGAAGTGTCGCATTCACATTCATTTGAAGTGTAGACGAGAATACATAACACTTCGCAAATCATATTATATCTTACCATGAAACATAGAAATGAGATGCGATATCGCGTTTCAAGAAGCATTAGAACTCTATTGCTACGATAGGTAGACATCTGCAAACGCTATTTCCTTACAAGGAAGTGTCCCATTTACATTCATTTGAAGTGTAGACGAGGAATACATAACACTTCGCAAATCATATTATATCTTACCATGAAACATAGAAATGAGATGCGATATCGCGTTTTAAGAAGCATTAGAACTCTATTGCTACGATACCTAGACATCTACAGACGCTATTTCCTAGCAAGGAAGTGTCGCATTTACATTCATTTGAAGTGTAGACGAGGAGTACATAACACTTCGCAAATCATATTATATCTTACCATGAAACATAGAAATGAGATGCAATATCGCGATCTAAGAATCATAAGAACACTATTGCTACGATACGTAGACATCTGCAAACGCTAATTCCTTGCAAGGAAGTGTCGCATTTACATTCATTTGAAGTGTAGACGAGGAATGCATAACACTTCGCAAATCATATTAAATCTTACCATGAAACATAGAAATGAGATGCGATATCGCGTTTTAAGAAGCATTAGAAATATATTGCTACGGTACGTAGACATCTGCAAACGCTATTTCCTAGCGAGGAAGTGTTGCATTTACATTCATTTGAAGTGTAGACGTGGAATACATGATACTTCGCAAATCATATTATATCTTACCATGAAACATAGAAATGAGATGCGATATCGCGTTTTAAGAAGCATTAGAACTCTATCCCTACGATACGTAGACATCTGCAAACGCTATTTCCTTGCAAGGAAGCGTCGCATTTACATTCATTTGAATCGTAGACGAGGAATGCATAACACTTCGCAAATCATATTATATCTTACCATGAAACATAGAAATGAGATGCGATATCGCGTTCTAAGAATCACAAGAACTCTATTGCTGTGATACGTAGACATCTGCAAACGCTATTTCCTTGCAACGAAGTGTCGCATTTACATTCATTTGAATCGTAGACGAGGAATGCATAACACTTCGCAATGAATATTATATCTTATCATGAAACATAGATATGAGTTGCAATATCTCGTTTTAAGAAGCATTTGAACTCTATTGCTTCGATACGTAGACATCTGCAAACGCTATTTCCTAGCAAGGAAGTGTCGCATTTACATTCATTTGAAGTGTAGGCGAGGAATACATAACACTTCGCAATGAATATTACATCTTGTCATGAAACATAGAAATGAGTTGCGATATCTTGTTTTAAGAAGCATTTGAACACTATTGCTTCGATACGTAGACATCTGCAAACGCTATTTCCTTGCAAGGAAGTGTCGCATTTACATTCATTTGAATCGTAGACGAGGAATGCATAACACTTCGCAATGAATATTATATCTTATCATGAAACATAGATATGAGATGCAATATCTCGTTTTAAGAAGCATTTAAACTCTATTGCTTCGATACGTAGACATCTGCAAACGCTATTTCCTAGCAAGGAAGTGTCGCATTTACATTCATTTGAAGTGTAGGCGAGGAATACATAACACTTCGCAATGAATATTACATCTTATCATGAAACATAGAAATGAGTTGCGATATCTTGTTTTAAGAAGCATTTGAACACTATTGCTTCGATACGTAGACATCTGCAAACGCTATTTCCTAGCAAGGAAGTGTCGCATTTTCATTCATTCGAATCGTAGACGAGGAATGCATGACACTTCGCAATGAATATTATATCTTATCATGAAACATAGAAATGAGATGCGATATCGCGTTTTAAGAAGCATTAGAACCCTATTGCTACGATATCTAGACATCTGCATACACTATTTCCTAGCGAGGAAGTGTCGCATTCACATTCATTTGAAGTGTAGACGAGGAATACATAACACTTCGCAAATCATATTATATCTTACCATGAAACATAGAAATGAGATGCGATATCGCGTTTTAAGAAGCATTAGAACTCTATTGCTACGATAGGTAGACATCTGCAAACGCTATTTCCTTACAAGGAAGTGTCGCATTTACATTCATTTGAAGTGTAGACGAGGAATACATAACACTTCGCAAATCATATTATATCTTACCATGAAACATAGAAATGAGATGCGATATCGCGTTTTAAGAAGCATTAGAACTCTATTGCTACGATACCTAGACATCTACAGACGCTATTTCCTAGCAAGGAAGTGTTGCATTTACATTCATTTGAAGTGTAGACGAGGAATACATAACACTTCGCAAATCATGTTATATCTTACCATGAAACATAGAAATGAGATGCAATATCGCGATCTAAGAATCATAAGAACTCTATTGCTACGATACGTAGACACCTGCAAACGCTAATTCCTTGCAAGGAAGTGTCGCATTTACATTCATTTGAAGTGTAGACGAGGAATGCATAACACTTCCCAAATCATATTAAATCTTACCATGAAACATAGAAATGAGATGCGATATCGCGTTTTAAGAAGCATTAGAACTCTATTGCTACGATACCTAGACATCTGCAAACGCTATTTCCTAGCGAGCAAGTGTCGCATTCACATTCATTTGAAGTGTAGACGAGGAATACATGACACTTCACAAATCTTATTATATCTTACCATGAAACATAGTAATGAGATGCGATATCGCGTTTTAAGAAGCATTAGAACTCTGTTGCTACGACACGTAGACACCTGCAAACGCTATTTCCTTGCAAGGAAGTGTCGCATTTACATTCATTTGAAGTGTAGACGAGGAATACATAACACTTCGCAAATCATATTATATCTTACCATGAAACATAGAAATGAGATGCGATATCACGTTTTAAGAAGCATTTGAACTCTATTTCTACGATACGTAGACATCTGCAAACGCTATTTCCTTGCAAGGAAGAGTTGCATTTACATTCATTTGAATCGTAGACGAGGAATGCATAACACTTCGCAGTGAATATTATATCTTACCATGAAACATAGAAATGAGATGCGATATCGCGTTTTAAGAAGCATTAGAACACTATTGCTACGATATCTAGACATCTGCAGACGCTATTTCCTAGCGAGGAAGTGTCGCTTTCACATTCATTTGAAGTGTAGACGAGGAATACATAACACTTCGCAAATCATATTATATCTTACCATGAAACATAGAAATGAAATGCGATATCGCGTTTTAAGAATCATTAGAACTCTATTGCTACGATAGGTAGACATCTGCAAACGCTATATCCTTACAAGGAAGTGTCGCATTTACATTCATTTGAAGTGTAGACGAGGAATACATAACACTTCGCAAATCATATTATATCTTACCATGAAACATAGAAATGAGATGCGATATCGCGTTTTAAGAAGCATTAGAAATCTATTGCTACTATACGCAGACATCTGCAAACGCTATTTCCTTGCAAGGAAGTGTCGCACTTACATTCATTTGATGTGTAGACGAGGAATACATTACACTTCGCAAATCATGTTATATCTTACCATGAAACATAGAAATTAGAAGGGATATCGCGTTTTATGAAGCATTAGAACTCTATTGCTACGATACCTAGACATCTGCAGACGCTATTTCCTAGCGAGGAAGTGTCGCATTCACATTCATTTGAAGTGTAGACGAGGAATACATAACACTTCGCAATGAATATTACATCTTATCATGAAACATAGAAATGAGTTGCGATATCTTGTTTTAAGAAGCATTTGAACACTATTGCTTCGATACGTAGACATCTGCAAACGCTATTTCCTAGCAAGGAAGTGTCGCATTTTCATCCATTTGAATCGTAGACGAGGAATGCATAACACTTCGCAATGAATATTATATCTTATCATGATACATAGAAATCAGAAGCGATATCGCGTTTTAAGAAGCATTGGAAATCTATTGCTACGACACGTAGACATCTGCAAACGCTATTTCCTAGCGAGGAAGTGTCGCATTCACATTCATTTGAAGTGTAGACGAGGAATACATGACACTTCGCAAATCATATTATATCTTACCATGAAACATAGAAATGAGATGCGATATCGCGTTTTAAGAAGCATTAGATCTCTATTGCTACGATACGTAGACATCTGCAAACGCTATTTCCTAGCGAGGAAGTGTCGCATTTACATTCATTTGAAGTGTAGACGAGGAATACATTGCACTTCGCAAATCATATTATATCTTACTATGAAACATAGAAATGGAAAGCGATATCGCGTTTTAAGAAACATTAGGACTTCATTTGCTACGATACCTAGACATCTGCAGACGCTATTTCCTAGCGAGGAAGTGTCGCATTAACATTCATTTGAAGTGTAGACGAGGAATACATGACACTTCACAAATCTTATTATATCTTACCATGAAACATAGTAATGAGATGCGATATCGCGTTTTAAGAAGCATTAGAACTCTGTTGCTACGACACGTAGACACCTACAAACGCTATTTCCTAGCGAGGAAGTGTCGCAATCACATTCATTTGAAGTGTAGACGAGGAATACATGACACTTCGCAAATCTTATTATATCTTAGCATGAAACATAGAAATGAGATGCGATATCGCGTTTTAAGAAGCATTAGAACTCTATTGCTACGATACCTAGACATCTGCAGACGCTATTTCCTAGCAAGGAAGTGTCGAATTTACATTCATTTGAAGTTTAGACGAGGAATACACTACACTTCGCAAATCATATTATATCTTACCATGAAGCATAGAAATGAGATGCGATTTCGCGTTTTAAGAAGCATTAGAACTCTATTGCTACGATACCTAGACATCTGCAAACGCTATTTCCTAGCGAGGAAGTGTCGCAATCACATTCATTTGAAGTGTAGACGAGGAATACATGACACTTCGCAAATCTTATTATATCTTAGCATGAAACATAGAAATGACATGCGATATCGCGTTTTAAGAATCATAAGAACTCTATTGCTGCGATACGTAGACATCTGCAAACGCTGTTGCCTTGCAAGGAAGTGTCGCATTTACATACATTTGAAGTGTAGACGAGGAATACATAACACTTCGCAAATCATATTATATCCTACCATGAAACATAGGAATGAGATGCGATATCGCGTTTTAAGAAGCATTTGAACTCTATTGCTACGATACCTAGACATCTGCAAACGCTATTTCCTAGCGAGCAAGTGTCGCATTCACATTCATTTGAAGTGTAGACGAGGAATACATGTCACTTCACAAATCATATTATATCTTACCATGAAACATAGAAATGAGATGCGATATCGCGTTTTAAGAAGCATTTGAACTCAATTGCTTCGATACGTAGACATCTGCAAACGCTGTTTCCTTGCAAGGAAGTGTCGCATTTACATTTATTTGAAGTGTAGACGAGGAATACATAACACTTCTCAAATCATATTATATCTTACCATGAAACATAGAAATGAGATGCGATATGGCGTATTAAGAAGCATTAGAACTCTATTGCTACGATAGGTAGACATCTGCAATCGCTATTTCCTTGCAAGGAAGTGTCGCATTTACATTCATTTGAAGTGTAGACGAGGAATACATAACACTTCGCAAATCATATTATATCTTATCATGAAACATAGAAATGAGATGCGATATCGCGTTTTAAGAATCATTAGAACTCTATTGCCACGATACCTAGACATCTGCAGACGCTATTTCCTTGCAAGGAAGTGTCGCATTTACATTCATTTGAAGTGTAGACGAGGAATACATGACACTTCGCAAATCATATTATATCTTACCATGAAACATAGAAATGAGATGCGATATCGCGTTCTAAGAAGCATCAGAAATCCATTGCTACGATACGTAGACATCTGCAGACGCTATTTCCTTGCAAGGAAGTGTCGCATTTACATTCATTTGATGTGTAGACGAGGAATACATAGCACTTCGCAAATCATATTATATCTTACCATGAAACATAGAAATGAGATGCGATATCGCGTTTTAAGAAGCATTAGAACTCCATTGCTTCGATACGTAGACATCTGCAAACGCTATTTCCTTGCAAGGAAGTGTCGCATTTACATTCATTTGAAGTGTAGACGAGGAATACATAACACTTCGCAAATCATATTATATCTTACCATGAAACATAGAAATGAGATGCGATATCGCGTTTTAAGAAGCATCAGAACTCTATTGCTTCGATACGTAGACATCTGCAAACGCTATTTCCTTGCAAGGAAGTGTCGCATTTACATTCATTTGAATCGTAGACGAGGAATGCATAACACTTCGCAATGAATACTATATCTTATCATGAAACATAGATATGAGATGCAATATCTCGTTTTAAGAAGCATTTGAACTCTGTTGCTTCGATACGTAGACATCTGCAAACGCTATTTCCTTGCAAGGAAGTGTCGTATTTACATTCATTTGAAGTGTAGACGAGGAATACATGATACTTCGCAAATCATATTATATCTTACCATGAAACATAGAAGTGGCATGCGATATCGCGTTTTAAGAAGCATTAGAAAACTATTGCTACGATAGGTAGACATTTGCAAACGCTATTTCCTTGCAACGAAGTGTCGCATTTACATTCATTTGAAGTGTAGACGAGGAATACATGATACTTCGCAAATCATATTATATCTTACCATGAAACATAGAAATGAGATGCGATATCGCGTTTTAAGAAGCATTAGAACACTATTGCTACGATAGGTAGACATTTGCAAACGCTATTTCCTTGCAAGGAAGTGTCGCATTTACATTCATTTGATGTGTAGACGAGGAATACATAACACTTCTCAAATCATATTATATCTTACCATGAAACATAGAAATGAGATGCGATATGGCGTATTAAGAAGCATTAGAACTCTATTGCTACGATAGGTAGACATCTGCAATCGCTATTTCCTTGCAAGGAAGTGTCGCATTTACATTCATTTGAAGTGTAAACGAGGAATACATGACACTTCGCAAATCATATTATATCTTACCATGAAACATAGAAATGAGATGCGATATCGCGTTCTAAGAAGCATCAGAACTCTATTGCTTCGATACGTAGACATCTGCAAACGCTATTTCCTTGCAAGGAAGTGTCGCATTTACATTCATTTGAATCGTAGACGAGGAATGCATAACACTTCGCAATGAATACTATATCTTATCATGAAACATAGATATGAGATGCAATATCTCGTTTTAAGTAGCATTTGAACTCTATTGCTTCGATACGTAGACATCCTCAGACGCTATTTCCTAGCAAGGAAGTGTCGCATTTACATTCATTTGAAGTGTAGGCGAGGAATACATAACACTTCGCAAATCATATTATATCTTACCATGAAACATAGAAATGAGATGCGATATCGCGTTTTAAGAAGCATTAGAACTCTATTGCTACGATACCTAGACATCTACAGACGCTATTTCCTAGCAAGGAAGTGTCGCATTTACATTCATTTGAAGTGTAGACGAGGAATACATAACACTTCGCAAATCATATTATATCTTACCATGAAACATAGAAATGAAATGCGATATCGCGTTTTAAGAAACAGTAGGACTTCATTTGCTACGATACCTAGACATCTGCAGACGCTATTTCCTAGCGAGGAAGTGTCGCATTCACATTCATTTGAAGTGTAGACGAGGAATACATAACACTTCGCTAATCATATTATATCTTACAATGAAACATAGAAATGAGATGCAATATCGCGATCTAAGAATCATAAGAACTCTATTGCTACGATACGTAGACATCTGCAAACGCTAATTCCTTGCAAGGAAGTGTCGCATTTACATTCATTTGAAGTGTAGACGAGGAATGCATAACACTTCGCAAATCATATTAAATCTTACCATGAAACATAGAAATGAGATGCGATATCGCGTTTTAAGAAGCATTAGAACTCTATTGCTACGATACCTAGACATCTGCAAACGCTATTTCCTAGCGAGCAAGTGTCGCATTCACATTCATTTGAAGTGTAGACGAGGAATACATGACACTTCACAAATCTTATTATATCTTACCATGAAACATAGTAATGAGATGCGATATCGCGTTTTAAGAAGCATTAGAACTCTGTTGCTACGACACGTAGACACCCTGCAAACGCTATTTCCTTGCAAGGAAGTGTCGCATTTACATTCATTTGAAGTGTAGACGAGGAATACATGACACTTCGCAAATCATATTATATCTTACCATGAAACATAGAAATGAGATGCGATATCGCGTTCTAAGAAGCATCAGAAATCCATTGCTAATATACGTAGACATCTGCAGACGCTATTTCCTTGCAAGGAAGTGTCGCATTTACATTCATTTGATGTGTAGACGAGGAATACATAGCACTTCGCAAATCATATTATATCTTACCATGAAACATAGAAATGAGATGCGATATCGCGTTTTAAGAAGCATTAGAACTCTATTGCTTCGATACGTAGACATCTGCAAACGCTATTTCCCTGCAAGGAAGTGTCGCATTTACATTCATTTGAGGTGTAGACGAGGAATACATAACACTTGGCAAATCATATTATATCTTACCATGAAACATAGAAATGAGATGCGATATCGCCGTTTTAAGAAGCATTAGAAATCTATTGCTACGATACCTAGACATCTGCAAACGCTATTTCCTTGCAAGGAAGTGTCGCATTTACTTTCATTTGAATCGTAGACGAGGAATGCATAACATTTCGCAATGTATATTATATCTTATCATGAAACATAGATATGAGATGCAATATCTCGTTTTAAGAAGCATTTGAACTCTACTGCTTCGATACGTAGACATCTGCAAACGCTATTTCCCTGCAAGGAAGTGTCGCATTTACATTCATTTGAGGTGTAGACGAGGAATACATAACACTTCGCAAATCATATTATATCTTACCATGAAACATAGAAATGAGATGCGATATCGCCGTTTTAAGAAGCATTAGAAATCTATTGCTACGATACGGAGACATCTGCAAACGCTATTTTCTAGCGAGGAAGTATCGCATTCACATTCATTTGAAGTGTAGACGAGGAATACATGACACTTCGCAAATCATGTTATATCTTACCATGAAACATAGAAATGAGATGCGATATCGCGTTTTGAGAAGCATTAGAACTCTATTGCTACGATACGTAGACATCTGCAAACGCTATTTCCTAGCGAGCGAGTGTCGCATTTACATTCATTTGAAGTGTAGACGAGGAATACATGACACTTCGCAAATCATATTATATCTTACCATGAAACATAGAAATGAGATGCGATATCGCGTTCTAAGAAGCATCAGAAATCCATTGCTACGATACGTAGACATCTGCAAACGCTATTTGCTTGCAAGGAAGTGTCTCATTTACATTCATTTGATGTGTGGACGAGGAATGCATAACACTTCGCAATGAATATTATATCTTATCATGAAACATAGATATGAGATGCAATATCTCGTTTTAAGAAGCATTTGAACTCTATTGCTTCGATACGTAGACATCTGCAAACGCTATTTCCCTGCAAGGAAGTGTCGCATTTACATTCATTTGAGGTGTAGACGAGGAATACATAACACTTCGCAAATCATATTATATCTTACCATGAAACATAGAAATGAGATGCGATATCGCGTTTTAAGAAGCATTAGAAATCTATTGCTACGATACGTAGACATCTGCAAACGCTATTTCCTTGCAAGGAAGTGTCGCATTTACTTTCATTTGAATCGTAGACGACGAATGCATAACACTTCGCAATGTATATTATATCTTATCATGAAACCAGATATGAGATGCAATATCTCGTTTTAAGAAGCATTTGAACTCTATTGCTTCGATACGTAGACATCTGCAAACGCTATTTCCCTGCAAGGAAGTGTCGCATTTACATTCATTTGAGGTGCAGACGAGGAATACATAACACTACGCAAATCATATTATATCTTACCATGAAACATAGAAATGAGATGCGATATCGCGTTTTAAGAAGCATTAGAAATCTATTGCTACGATACGTACACATCTGCAAGCGCTATTTCCCTGCAAGGAAGTGTCGCATTTACTTTCATTTGAATCGTAGACGAGAAATGCATAACACTTCGCAATGTATATTATATCTTATCATGAAACATAGATATGAGATGCAATATCTCGTTTTAAGAAGCATTTGAACGCTATTGCTTCGATACGTAGACATCTGCAAACGCTATTTCCCTGCAAGGAAGTGTCGCATTTACATTCATTTGAAGTGTAGACGAGGAATACATAATACTTCGCAAATCATATTATATCTTACCATGAAACATAGAAATGAGATGCGATATCGCGTTTTAAGAAGCATTAGAACTCTATTGCTACGATAGGTAGACATCTGCAACCGCTATTTCCTTGCAAGGAAGTGTCGCATTTACATTCTTTTGAAGTGTAGACGAGGAATACATAACACTTCGCAAATCATATTATATCTTACCATGAAACATAGAAATGAGATGCGATATCGCGTTTTAAGAAGCATTTGAACTCTATTGCTTCGATACGTAGACATCTGCAAACGCTATTTCCTTGCAAGGAAGTGTCGCATTTACTTTCATTTGAATCGTAGAAGAGGAATGCATAACACTTCGCAATGAATATTATATCTTATCATGAAACATAGATATTAGATGCAATATCTCGTTTTAAGAAGCATTGGAACTCTATTGCTTCGATACGTAGACATCTGCAAACGCTATTTCCCTGCAAGGAAGTGTCGCATTTACTTTCATTTGAATCGTAGACGAGGAATGCATAACACTTCGCAATGAATATTATATCTTATCATGAAACATAGATATTAGATGCAATATCTCGTTTTAAGAAGCATTGGAACTCTATTGCTTCGATACGTAGACTTCTGCAAACGATATTTCCCTGCAAGGAAGTGTCGCATTTACATTCATTTGAGGTGTAGACGAGGAATACATAACACTTCGCAAATCATATTATATCTTACCATGAATCATAGAAATGAGATGCGATATCGCGTTTTAAGAAGCATTAGAAATCTATTGCTACGATACGTAGACATCTGCAAACGCTATTTCCTTGCAAGGAAGTGTCGCATTTACTTTCATGTGAATCGTAGACGACGAATGCATAACACTTCGCAATGTATATTATATCTTATCATGAAACATAGATATGAGATGCAATATCTCGTTTTAAGAAGCATTTGAACTCTATTGCTTCGATACGTAGACATCTGCAAACGCTATTTCCCTGCAAGGAAGTGTCGCATTTACTTTCATTTGAATCGTAGACGAGGAATGCATAACACTTCGCAATGAATATTATATCTTATCATGAAACATAGATATTAGATGCAATATCTCGTTTTAAGAAGCATTGGAACTCTATTGCTTCGATACGTAGACTTCTGCAAACGATATTTCCCTGCAAGGAAGTGTCGCATTTACATTCATTTGAGGTGTAGACGAGGAATACATAACACTTCGCAAATCATATTATATCTTACCATGAAACATAGAAATGAGATGCGATATCGCGTTTTAAGAAGCATTAGAAATCTATTGCTACGATACGTAGACATCTGCAAACGCTATTTCCTTGCAAGGAAGTGTCGCATTTACTTTCATGTGAATCGTAGACGACGAATGCATAACACTTCGCAATGTATATTATATCTTATCATGAAACATAGATATGAGATGCAATATCTCGTTTTAAGAAGCATTTGAACTCTATTGCTTCGATACGTAGAAATCTGCAAACGCTATTTCCTTGCAAGGATGTGTCGCATTTACATTCATTTGAAGTGTAGACGAGGAATACATAACACTACGCAAATCATATTATATCTTACCATGAAACATAGAAATGAGATGCGATATCGCGTTTTAAGAAGCATTAGAAATCTATTGCTACGACACGTACACATCTGCAAACGCTATTTCCTTGCAAGGAAGTGTCGCATTTACGTTCATTTGAATCGTAGACGAGGAATGCATAACACTTCGCAATGTATATTATATCTTATCATGAAACATAGATATGAGATGCAATATCTCGTTTTAAGAAGCATTTGAACTCTATTGCTTCGATACGTAGACATCTGCAAACGCTATTTCCTTTCAAGGAAGTGTCGCATTTACTTTCATGTGAATCGTAGACGACGAATGCATAACACTTCGCAATGTATATTATATCTTATCATGAAACATAGAAATGAGATGCGATATCGCGTTTTAAGAAGCATTAGAAATCTATTGCTACGATACGTAGACATCTGCAAACGCTATTTCCTTGCAAGGAAGTGTCGCATTTACTTTCATTTGAATCGTAGACGACGAATGCAATACACTTCGCAATGTATATTATATCTTATCATGAAACCAGATATGAGATGCAATATCTCGTTTTAAGAAGCATTTGAACTCTATTGCTTCGATACGTAGACATCTGCAAACGCTATTCCCTTTCAAGGATGTGTCGCATTTACATTCATTTGAAGTGTAGACGAGGAATACATAACACTTCGCAAATCATATTATACCTTACCATGAAACATAGAAATGAGATGCGAAATCGCGTTTTAAGAATTATAGGAACTCTATTGCTACGATACGTACACATCTGCAAACGCTACTTCCTTGCAAGGAAGTGTCGCATTTACATTCATTTGAATCGTAGGCGAGGAATGCATAGCACTTCGCAATGAATATTATATCTTATCATGAAACATAGATATGAGATGCAATATCTCGTTTTGAGAAGCATTTGAACTCTATTGCTTCGATACGTAGACATCTGCAAACGCTATTTCCCTGCAAGGAAGTGTCGCATTTACATTCATTTGAGGTGCAGACGAGGAATACATAACACTACGCAAATCATATTATATCTTACCATGAAACATAGAAATGAGATGCGATATCGCGTTTTAAGAAGCATTAGAAATCTATTGCTACGATACGTACACATCTGCAAGCGCTATTTCCCTGCAAGGAAGTGTCGCATTTACTTTCATTTGAATCGTAGACGAGAAATGCATAACACTTCGCAATGTATATTATATCTTATCATGAAACATAGATATGAGATGCAATATCTCGTTTTAAGAAGCATTTGAACGCTATTGCTTCGATACGTAGACATCTGCAAACGCTATTTCCCTGCAAGGAAGTGTCGCATTTACATTCATTTGAAGTGTAGACGAGGAATACATAATACTTCGCAAATCATATTATATCTTACCATGAAACATAGAAATGAGATGCGATATCGCGTTTTAAGAAGCATTAGAACTCTATTGCTACGATAGGTAGACATCTGCAATCGCTATTTCCTTGCAAGGAAGTGTCGCATTTACATTCTTTTGAAGTGTAGACGAGGAATACATAACACTTCGCAAATCATATTATATCTTACCATGAAACATAGAAATGAGATGCGATATCGCGTTTTAAGGAGCATTAGAACTCTATTGCTACGATAGGTAAACATCTGCAATCGTTATTTCCTTGCAAGGAAGTGTCACATTTACATTCATTTGAGGTGTAGACGAGGAAAACATAACACTTCGCAAATCATATTATATCTTACCATGAAACATAGAAATGAGATGCGATATCGCGTTTTAAGAAGCATTTGAACTCTATTGCTTCGATACGTAGACATCTGCAAACGCTATTTCCTTGCAAGGAAGTGTCGCATTTACTTTCATTTGAATCGTAGAAGAGGATTGCATAACACTTCGCAATGAATATTATATCTTATCATGAAACATAGATATTAGATGCAATATCTCGTTTTAAGAAACATTGGAACTCTATTGCTTCGATACGTAGACATCTGCAAACGCTATTTCCCTGCAAGGAAGTGTCGCATTTACTTTCATTTGAATCGTAGACGAGGAATGCATAACACTTCGCAATGAATACTATATCTTATCATGAAACATAGATATTAGATGCAATATCTCGTTTTAAGAAGCATTGGAACTCTATTGCTTCAATACGTAGACTTCTGCAAACGATATTTCCCTGCAAGGAAGTGTCGCATTTACATTCATTTGAGGTGTAGACGAGGAATACATAACACTTCGCAAATCATATTATATCTTACCATGAAACATAGAAATGAGATGCGATATCGCGTTTTAAGAAGCATTAGAAATCTATTGCTACGATACGTAGACATCTGCAAACGCTATTTCCTTGCAAGGAAGTGTCGCATTTACTTTCATGTGAATCGTAGACGACGAATGCATAACACTTCGCAATGTATATTATATCTTATCATGAAACATAGATATGAGATGCAATATCTCGTTTTAAGAAGCATTTGAACTCTATTGCTTCGATACGTAGACATCTGCAAACGCTATTTCCTTGCAAGGATGTGTCGCATTTACATTCATTTGAAGTGTAGACGAGGAATACATAACACTACGCAAATCATATTATATCTTACCATGAAACATAGAAATGAGATGCGATATCGCGTTTTAAGAAGCATCAGAAATCTATTGCTACGACACGTACACATCTGCAAACGCTATTTCCTTGCAAGGAAGTGTCGCATTTACGTTCATTTGAATCGTAGACGAGGAATGCATAACACTTCGCAATGTATATTATATCTTATCATGAAACATAGATATGAGATGCAATATCTCGTTTTAAGAAGCATTTGAACTCTATTGCTTCGATACGTAGACATCTGCAAACGCTATTTCCTTTCAAGGAAGTGTCGCATTTACTTTCATGTGAATCGTAGACGACGAATGCATAACACTTCGCAATGTATATTATATCTTATCATGAAACATAGATATGAGATGCAATATCTCGTTTTAAGAAGCATTTGAACTCTATTGCTTCGATACGTAGACATCTGCAAACGCTATTTCCTTGCAAGGATGTGTCGCATTTACATTCATTTGAAGTGTAGACGAGGAATACATAACACTACGCAAATCATATTATATCTTACCATGAAACATAGATATTAGATGCAATATCTCGTTTTAAGAAGCATTGGAACTCTATTGCTACGATACCTAGACATCTGCAGACGCTATTTCGTAGCGAGGAAGTGTCGCATTCACATTCATTTGAAGTGTAGACGAGGAATACATAACACTTCGCAAATCATGTTATATCTTACCATGAAACATAGAAATGAGATGCGATATCGCGTTTTAAGAATCATATGAACTCTATTGCTACGATACGTAGACATCTGCAAACGCAATTTCCTTGCAAGGAAGTGTCGCATTTACTTTCATTTGAATCGTAGACGAGGATTGCATAACACGTCGCAATGAATATTATATCTTATCATGAAACATAGATATGAGATGCAATATCTCGTTTTAAGAAGCATTAGAACTCTATTACTACGATACCTAGACATCTGCAGACGCTATTTCCTAGCGAGGAAGTGTCGCATTCACATTCATTTGAAGTATAGACGAGGAATACATAACAGTTCGCAAATCATATTATACCTTACCATGAAACATAGAAATGAGATGCGATATCGCGTTTTAAGAAGCATTTGAAGTCTATTGCTTCGATACGTAGACATCTGCAAACGCTATTTCCTTGCAAGGAAGTGTCGCATTTACTTTCATTTGAATCGTAGACGAGGAATGCATAACACTTCGCAATGAATATTATATCTTATCATGAAACATAGATATTAGATGCAATATCTCGTTTTAAGAAGCATTGGAACTCTATTGCTGCGATACCTAGACATCTGCAGACGCTATTTCCTAGCGAGGAAGTGTCGCATTCACATTCATTTGAAGTGTAGACGAGGAATACATAACACTTCGCAAATCATATTATATCTTACCATGAAACATAGAAATGAGATGCGATATCATGTTTTAAGAAGCATTAGAAATCTATTGCTACGATACGTAGACATCTGCAAACGCTATTTCCTTGCAAGGAAGTGTCGCATTTACTTTCATTTGAATCGTAGAAGAGGAATGCATAACACTTCGCAATGTATATTATATCTTATAATGAAACATAGATATGAGATGCAATATCTCGTTTTAAGAAGCATTTGAACTCTATTGCTTCGATACGTAGACATCTGCAAACGCTATTTCCCTGCAAGGAAGTGTCGCATTTACATTCATTTGAGGTGGTGACGAGGCATACATAACACTTCGCAAATCATATTATATCTTACCATGAAACATAGAAATGAGATGCGATATCGCGTTTTAAGAAGCATTTGAACTCTATTGCTACGATACGTAGACATCTGCAATCGCTGTTTCCTTGCAAGGAAGTGTCGCATTTACTTTCATTTGAATCGTAGACGAGGAATGCATAACACATCACAATGAATACTATATCTTACAATGAAACATAGAAATGAGATGCGATATCGCGTTTTAAGAAGCATTAGAACACTAATGCATCGATACGTAGACATTTGCAAACGCTATTTCCTTGCAAGGATGTGTCGCATTTACATTCATTTGAAGTGTAGACGATGAATACATAACACTACGCAAATCATATTATATCTTACCATGAAACATAGAAATGAGATGCGATATCGCGTTTTAAGAAGCATTAGAAATCTATTGCTACGATACGTACACATCTGCAAACGCTATTTCCTTGCAAGGAAGTGTCGCATTTACTTTCATTTGAATCGTAGACGAGGAATGCATAACACTTCGCAATGTATATTATATCCTATCATGAAACATAGATATGGGATGCAATATCTCGTTTTAAGAAGCATTTGAACTCTGTTGCTTCGATACGTAGACATCTGCAAACGCTATTTCCCTGCAAGGAAGTGTCGCATTTACATTCATTTGAAGTGTAGACGAGGAATACATGACACTTCGCAAATCATATTATATCTTACCATGAAACATAGAAATGAGATGCGATATCGCGTTCTAAGAAGCATCAGAAATCCATTGCTACGATACGTAGACGTCTGCAGTCGCTATTTCCTAGCAAGGAAGTGTCGCATTTACATTCATTTGAATCGTAGACGAGGAATGCATAACACTTCGCAATGAATACTATATCTTATCATGAAACATAGATATGAGATTCAATATCTCGTTTTAAGAAGCATTTGAACTCTGTTGCTTCGATACGTAGACATCTGCAAACGCTGTTTCCTTGCAAGGAAGTGTCGCATTAACTTTCATTTGAATCGTAGACGAGGAATGCATAACACGTCGCAATGAATATTATATCTTATCATGAAACACAGATATGAGATGCAATATCTCGTTTTAAGAAGCATTAGAACTCTATTACTACGATACCTAGACATCTGCAGACGCTATTTCCTAGCGAGGAAGTGTCGCATTCACATTCATTTGAAGTATAGACGAGGAATACATAACACTTCGCAAATCATATTATACCTTACCATGAAACATAGAAATGAGATGCGATATCGCGTTTTAAGAAGCATTTGAACTCTATTGCTTCGATACGTAGACATCTGCAAACGCTATTTCCTTGCAAGGAAGTGTCGCATTTACTTTCATTTGAATCGTAGACGAGGAATGCATAACACTTCGCAATGAATATTATATCTTATCATGAAACATAGATATTAGATGCAATATCTCGTTTTAAGAAGCATTGGAACTCTATTGCTACGATACCTAGACATCTGCAGACGCTATTTCCTAGCGAGGAAGTGTCGCATTCACATTCATTTGAAGTGTAGACGAGGAATACATAACACTTCGCAAATCATATTATACCTTACCATGAAACATAGAAATGAGATGCGATATCGCGTTTTAAGAATCATAAGAACTCTATTGCTACGATACGTAGACATCTGCAAACGCTATTTCCTTGCAAGGAAGTGTCGCATTTACATTCATTTGAATCGTAGACGAGAAATGCATAACACTTCGCAATGAATATTATATCTTATCATGAAACATAGGTATGAGATGCAATAACTCTTTATGAGAAGCATTTGAACTCTATTGCTTCGATACGTAGACATCTGCAAACGCTATTTCCTTGTAAGGAAGTGTCACATTTACATTCATTTGAAGTGTAGACGAGGAATACATAACACTTCGCAAATCATATTATAACTTACCATGAAACATAGAAGTGAGATGCGATATCGCGTTTTAAGAAGCATTAGAATACTATTGCTACGATAGGCAGATATTTGCAAACGCTATTTCCTTGCAAGGAAGTGTCGTATTTACATTCATTTGAAGTGTAGACGAGGAGTACATAACACTTCGCAAATCATATTATATCTTACCATGAAACATAGAAATGAGATGCGATATCGCGTTTTAAGAAGCATTAGAAATCTATTGCTATGATACGTAGACATCTGCAAACGCTATTTCCTTGCAAGGAAGTGTCGCATTTACTTTCATTTGAATCGTAGACGAGGAATGCATAACACTTCGCAATGTATATTATATCTTATCATGAAACATAGATATGAGATGCAATATCTCGTTTTAAGAAGCATTTGAACTCTATTGCTTCGATACGTAGACATCTGCAAGCGCTATTTCCTTGCAAGGAAGTGTCGCATTTACATTCATTTGAAGTGTAGACGAGGAATACATAACACTTCGCAAATCATATTATATCTTACCATAAAACATAGAAATGAGATGCGATATCGCGTTTTAAGAAGTATCAGAAATCCATTGCTACGATACGTAGACATCTGCAAACGCTATTTCCTTGCAAGGAAGTGTCGCATTTACATTCCTTTGAAGTTGAGACAAGGAATACATAACACTTCGCAAATCATATTATATCTTACCATGAAACATAGAAATGAAATGCGATATCGCGTTTTAAGAAGCATTAGAACTCTATTGCTACGATTCCTAGACATCTGCAAACGCTATTTCCTAGCAAGGAAGTGTCGCATTTACATTCATTTGAAGTGTAGACGAGGAATACATAACACTTCGCAAATCATATTAAATCTTACCATGAAACATAGAAATGAGATGCGATATCGCGTTTTAAAAAGCATTGGAACTCTAATGCTACGATACGTAGACATCTGCAAACGCTATTTCCTAGCGAGGAAGTATCGCATTCACATTCATTTGAAGTGTAGACGAGGAATACATAACACTTCGCAAATCATGTTATATCTTACCATGAAACATAGAAATGAGATGCGATATCGCGTTTTAAGAATCATATGAACTCTATTGCTACGATACGTAGACATCTGTAAACGCTATTTCCTTGCAAGGAAGTGTCGCATTTACTTTCATTTGAATCGTGGACGAGGAATGCATAACACTTCGCAATGAATATTATATCTTATCATGAAGCATAGATATGAGATGCAATATCTCGTTTTAAGAAGCATTAGAAATCTATTACTACGATACCTAGACATCTGCAGACGTTATTTCCTAGCGAGGAAGTGTCGCATTCACATTCATTTGAAGTGTAGACGAGGAATACATAACACTTCGCAACTCATATTATATCTTACCATGAAACATAGAAAGGAGATGCGATATCGCGTTTTAAGAAGCATTAGAACACTATTGCTACGATACGTAGACATCTGCAAACGCTATTTCCTAGCGAGCGAGTGTCGCATTTACATTCATTTGAAGTGTAGACAAGGAATACATAACACTTCGCAAATCATATTATATCTTACCATGAAACATAGAAATGAGATGCGATATCGCGTTTTAAGAAGCATCAGAAATCCATTGCTACGATACGTAGACATCTGCAAACGCTATTTCCTTGCAAGGAAGTGTCGCATTTACATTCATTTGAAGTGTAGACAAGGAATACATAACACTTCGCAAATCATATTATATCTTACCATAAAACATAGAAATGAGATGCGATATCGCGTTTTAAGAAGCATCAGAAATCCATTCCTTGCAAGGAAGTGTCGCATTTACATTCGTTTGAATCGTAAACGAGGAATGCATAACAATTCGCAATGAATATTATATCCTATCATGAAACATAGATATGAGATGCAATATCTCGTTTTAAGAAGCATTTGAACTCTATTGCTTCGATACGTAGACATCTGCAAACGCTATTTCCTTGCAAGGAAGTGTCGCATTTACATTCCTTTGAAGTTGAGACAAGGAATACATAACACTTCGCAAATCATATTATATCTTACCATGAAACATAGAAATGAAATGCGATATCGCGTTTTAAGAAGCATTAGAACTCTATTGCTACGATACCTAGACATTTGCAGACGCTATTTCCTAGCAAGGAAGTGTCGCATTTACATTCATTTGAAGTGTAGACGAGGAATATATAACACTTCGCAAATCATATTACATCTTACCATGAAACATAGAAATGAGATGCGATATCGCGTTTTAAAGAGCATTGGAACTCTAATGCTACGATAGGTAGACATCTGCAATTGCTATTTCCTTGCAAGGAAGTGTCGCATTTACATTCATTTGAAGTGTAGACGAGGAATACATAACACTTCGCAAATCATATTATATCTTACCATGAAACATAGAAATGAGATGCGATATCGCCGTTTTAAGAAGCATTAGAAATCTATTGCTACGATACGTAGACATCTGCAAACGCTATTTCCTAGCGAGGAAGTATCGCATTCACATTCATTTGAAGTGTAGACGAGGTATACATAACACTTCGCAAATCATGTTATATCCTACCATGAAACATAGAAATGAGATGCGATATCGCGTTGTAAGAAGCATTAGAGCTCTATTGCTACGATACGTAGACATCTGCAATCGCTGTTTCCTTGCAAGGAAGTGTCGCATTTACTTTCATTTGAATCGTAGACGAGGAATGCATAACACTTCGCAATGAATATTATATCTTACCATGAAACATAGAAATGAGATGCGATATCGCGTTTTAAGAAGCATTAGAACTCTATTGCTACGATAGGTAGACATCTGCAAACGCTATTTCCTTGCAAGGAAGTGTCGTATTTACATTGATTTGAAGTGTAGACGAGGAATACATAACACTTCGCAAATCATATTATATCTTACCATGAATCATAGAAATGAGATGCGATATCGCGTTTTAAGTATCATAAGAACACTATTGCTTCGATACGTAGACATCTGCAAACGCTATTTCCTTGCAAGGAAGTGTCACATTTACATTCATTTGAAGTGTAGACGAGGAATACATAACACTTCGCAAATCATATTATATCTTACCATAAAACATAGAAATGAGATGCGATATCGCGTTTTAAGAAGCATCAGAAATCCATTGCTACGATACGTAGACATCTGCAAACGCTATTTCCTTGCAAGGAAGTGTCGCATTTACATTCATTTGAAGTGTAGACGAGGAATACATAACACTTCGCAAATCATGATATATCTTACCATGAAACATAGAAATGAGATGCGATATCGCGTTTTACGAATCATATGAACTCTATTGCTACGATACGTAGACATCTGTAAACGCTATTTCCTTGCAAGGAAGTGTCGCATTTACTTTCATTTGAATCGTGGACGAGGAATGCATAACACTTCGCAATGAATATTATATCTTATCATGAAACATAGATGTGAGATGCAATATCTCGTTTTAAGAAGCATTAGAAATCTATTACTACGATACCTAGACATCTGCAGACGTTATTTCCTAGCGAGGAAGTGTCGCATTCACATTCGTTTGAAGTGTAGACGAGGAATACATAACACTTCGCAACTCATATTATATCTTACCATGAAACATAGAAAGGAGATGCGATATCGCGTTTTAAGAAGCATTAGAACTCTATTGCTACGATACGTAGACATCTGCAAACGCTATTTCCTAGCGAGCGAGTGTCGCATTTACATTCATTTGAAGTGTAGACAAGGAATACATAACACTTCGCAAATCATATTATATCTTACCATGAAACATAGAAATGAGATGCGATATCGCGTTTTAAGAAGCATCAGAAATCCATTCCTTGCAAGGAAGTGTCGCATTTACATTCGTTTGAATCGTAAACGAGGAATGCATAACAATTCGCAATGAATATTATATCCTATCATGAATCATAGATATGAGATGCAATATCTTGTTTTAAGAAGCATTTGAACTCTATTGCTTCGATACGTAGACATTTGCAAACGCTATTTCCTTGCAAGGAAGTGTCGCATTTACATTCCTTTGAAGTTGAGACAAGGAATACATAACACTTCGCAAATCATATTATATCTTACCATGAAACATAGAAATGAAATGCGATATCGCGTTTTAAGAAGCATTAGAACTCTATTGCTACGATACCTAGACATTTGCAGACGCTATTTCCTAGCAAGGAAGTGTCGCATTTACATTCATTTGAAGTGTAGACGAGGAATACATAACACTTCGCAAATCATATTATATCTTACCATGAAACATAGAAGTGAGATGCGATATCGCCGTTTTAAGAAGCATTAGAAATCTATTGCTACGACACGTAGACATCTGCAAACGCTATTTCCTAGCGAGGAAGTATCGCATTCACATTCATTTGAAGTGTAGACGAGGTATACATAACAATTCGCAAATCATGTTATATCTTACCATGAAACATAGAAATGAGATGCGATATCGCGTTGTAAGAAGCATTAGAGCTCTATTGCTACGATACGTAGACATCTGCAATCGCTGTTTCCTTGCAAGGAAGTGTCGCATTTACTTTCATTTGAATCGTAGACGAGGAATGCATAACACTTCGCAATGAATATTATATCTTACCATGATACATAGAAATGAGATGCGATATCGCGTTTTAAGAAGCATTTGAACTCTATTGCTTCGATACGTAGACATCTGCAAACGCTATTTCCTTGCAAGGAAGTGTCGCATTTACATTCATTTGAACCGTAGACGAGGAATGCATAACACTTCGCAATGAATATTATATCTTACCATGAAACATAGAAATGAGTTGCGATATCGCGTTTTAAGAAGCATTAGAACCCTATTGCTACGATAGGTAGACATCTGCAAACGCTATTTCCTTGCAAGGAAGTGTCGTATTTACATTGATTTGAAGTGTAGACGAGGAATACATAACACTTCGCAAATCATATTATATCTTACCATGAATCATAGAAATGAGATGCGATATCGCGTTTTAAGTATCATAAGAACTCTATTGTTACGATACGTAGACATCTGCAAACGCTATTTCCTTGGAAGGAAGTGTCGCATTTACGTTCATTTGAATCGTAGACGAGGAATGCATAACACTTCGCAAATCATATTATATCTTACCATGAAACATAGAAATGAGATGCGATATCGCGTTTTAAGAAGCATTTGAACTCTATTGCTTCGATACGTAGACATCTGCAAACGCTATTTCCATGCAAGGAAGTGTCGCATTTACATTCATTTGAACCGTAGACGAGGAATGCTTAACACTTCGCAATGAATATTATATCTTATCATGAAACATAGATATGAGATGCGATATCTCGTTTTAAGAAGCATTTGAACTCTATTGCTTCGATACGTAGACATCTGCAAACGCTATTTCCCTGCAAGGAAGTGTCGCATTTACATTCATTTGAACCGTAGACGAGGAAAAGCATAACACTTCGCAATGAATATTATATCTTATCATGAAGCATAAATATGAGATGCAATATCTCGTTTTAAGAAGCATTTGAACACTATTGCTTCGATACGTAGACATCTGCAAACGCTATTTCCTTGCAAGGAAGAGTCGCATTTACATTCATTTGAAGTGTAGACGAGGAATACATAACACTTCGCAAATCATATTATATCTTACCATAAAACATAGAAAGGAGATGCGATATCGCGTTCTAAGAAGCACTAGAAAGCTATTGCTACGATACGTAGACATCTGCAAACGCTATTTCCTTGCAAGGAAGTGTCGCATTTACATTCATTTGAACCGTAGACGAGGAAAAGCATAACACATCGCAATGAATATTATATCTTATCATGAAGCATAAATATGAGATGCAATATCTCGTTTTAAGAAGCATTTGAACACTATTGCTTCGATACGTAGACATCTGCAAGCGCTATTTCCTTGCAAGGAAGTGTCGCATTTACATTCATTTGAAGTGTAGACGGGGAATACGTGATACTTCGCAAATCATATTATATCTTACCATCAAACATAGAAATGAGATGCGATATCGCGATTTAAGGAGCTTTAGAACACTATTGCTTCGATACGTAGACATCTGCAAACGCGATTTCCTTGCAAGGAAGTGTCGCATTTACATTCATTTGAATCGTACACGAGGAATGCATAACACTTCGCAATGAATATTATATCTTATCATGAAACATAGATATGAGATGCAATATCTCGTTTTAAGAAGCATTTGAACTCTATTGCTTCGATACGTAAACATCTGCAGACGCTATTTCCTAGCAAGGAAGTGTCGCATTTACATTCATTTGAATCGTAGACGAGGAATGCATAACACTTCGCAATGAATATTATATCTTACCATGCAACATAGAAATGAGATGCGATATCGCGTTTTAAGAAGCATTAGAACTCTATTGCTACGATAGGTAGACATCTGCAAACGCTATTTCCTTGCAAGGAAGTGTCGTATTTACATTGATTTGAAGTGTAGACGAGGAATACATAACACTTCGCAAATCATATTATATCTTACCATGAATCATAGAAATGAGATGCGATATCGCGTTTTAAGTATCATAAGAACTCTATTGTTACGATACGTAGACATCTGCAAACGCCATTTCCTTGCAAGGAAGTGTCGCATTTACGTTCATTTGAAGTGTAGACGAGGAATACATAACACTTCGCAACTCATATTATATCTTACCATGATACATAGAAATGAGATGCGATATCGCGTTTTAAGAATCATAAGAACTCTGTTGCTACGATACGTAGACATCTGCAAACGCTATTTCCTTGCAAGGAAGTGTCGCATTTACATTCATTTGAAGTGTAGACGAGGAATACATAACACTTCGCAAATCATATTATATCTTACCATAAAACATAGAAATGAGATGCGATATCGCGTTTTAAGAAGCATCAGAAATCCATTGCTACGATACGTAGACATCTGCAAACGCTATTTCCTTGCAAGGAAGTGTCGCATTTACATTCATTTGAAGTGTAGACGAGGAATACATAACACTCCGCAAATCATGATATATCTTACCATGAAACATAGAAATGAGATGCGATATCGCGTTTTAAGAAGCATTAGAAATCTATTGCTACGATACGTAGACATCTGCAAACGCTATATCCTAGCGAGGAAGCATCGCATTCACATTCATTTGATTTGTAGACGAGGTATACATAACACTTCGCAAATCATGTTATATCTTACCATGAAACATAGAAAGGAGATGCGATATCGCGTTTTAAGAAGCATTAGAACTCTATTGCTACGATACGTAGACATCTGCAAACGCTATTTCCTAGCGAGCGAGTGTCGCATTTACATTCATTTGAAGTGTAGACGAGGAATACATAACACTTCGCAAATCATATTATATCTTACCATGATACATAGAAATGAGATGCGATATCGCGTTTTAAGAAGCATTAGAACTCTAATGCTACGATACGTAGACATCTGCAAACGCTATTTCCTAGCGAGCGAGTGTCGCATTTACATTCATTTGACGTGTAGACGAAGGAATACATAACACTTCGCAAATCATATTATATCTTACCCTGAAACATAGAAATGAGATGCGATATCGCGTTTTAAGAAGCATTAGAACTCTATTGCTACGATACGTAGACATCTGCAAACGCTATTTCCTTGCAAGGAAGTGTCGCATTTACATTCATTTGAAGTGTAGACGAGGAATACATAACACTTCGCAAATCATATTATATCTTACCATGAAACATAGAAAGGAGATGCGATATCGCGTTTTAAGAGCATTGGAACTCTATTGCTACGATACGTATACATCTGCAAACGCTATTTCCTAGCGAGCGAGTGTCGCATTTACATTCATTTGAAGTGTAGACGAGGAATACATAACACTTCGCAAATCATATTATATCTTACCATGAAACATAGAAATGAGATGCGATATCGCGTTTTAAGGTGCATTAGAACTCTATTGCTACGATACGTAGACATCTGCAAACGCTATTTCCTTGCAAGGAAGTGTCGCATTTACATTCATTTGATGTGCAGACGGGGAATACGTGATACTTCGCAAATCATATTATATCTTACCATGAAACATAGAAATGAGATGCGATATCGCGATTTAAGAAGCTTTAGAACACTATTGCTTCGATACGTAGACATCAGCAAACGCGCTTTCCTTGGAAGGAAGTGTCGCGTTTACATTCATTTGAATCGTAGATGAGGAATGCATAACACTTCGCAATGAATATTATATCTTATCATGAAACATAGATATGACATGCAGTATCTCGTTTTAAGAAGCATTTGAACTCTATTGCTTCGATACGTAGACATCTGCAATCGCTGTTTTCTTGCAAGGAAGTGTCACATTTACTTTCATTTGAATCGTAGACGAGGAATGCATAACACTTCACAATGAATAATATATCTACCATGAAACATGGAAATGAGATGCGATATCGCGATTTAAGAAGCTTTAGAACACTATTGCTTCGATACGTAGACATCTGCAAACGCTATTCCTAGCAAGGAAGTGTCGCATTTACATTCATTTGTAGTGTAGACGAGGAATACATGATACTTAGCAGATCATATTATAACTTACCATGAACATAGAAATGAGATGCGATATCGCGTTTTAAGAAGCATTAGAACACTATTGCTTCGATACGTAGACATCTGCAAACGCTATTTCCTTGCAAGGATGTGTCGCATTTACATTCATTTGAAGTGTAGACGAGGAATACATAACACTTCGCAAATCATATTATACCTTACCATGAAACATAGAAATGAGATGCGAAATCGCGTTCTAAGAATTATAAGAGCTCTATTGCTACGATACGTAGGCATCTGCAAACGCTATTTCCTTGCAAGGAAGTGTCGCATTACATTCATTTGAGGTGTAGACGAGGAATACATAACACTTCGCAAATCATATTATATCTTACCATGAAACATAGAAATGAGATGCGATATCGCGTTTTAAGAAGCATTTGAACTCTATTGCTACGATACGTAGACATCTGCAATCGCTGTTTCCTTGCAAGGAAGTGTCGCATTTACTTTCATTTGAATCGTAGACGAGGAATGCATAACACTTCACAATGAATATTATATCTTACCATGAAACATAGAAATGAGATGCGATATCGCGATTTAAGAAGCTTTAGAACACTATTGCTTCGATACGTAGACATCTGCAAACGCTATTTCCTAGCAAGGAAGTGTCGTATTTACATTCATTTGAAGTGTAGACGAGGAATACATGATACTTAGCAAATCATATTATATCTTACCATGAAACATAGAAATGAGATGCGATATCGCGTTTTAAGAAGCATTAGAACACTATTGCTTCGATACGTAGACATCTACAAACGCTATTTCCTTGCAAGGATGTGTCGCATTTACATTCATTTGAAGTGTAGACGAGGAATACATAACACTTCGCAAATCATATTATATCTTACCATGAAACATAGAAACGAGATGCGATATCGCGTTTTGAGAAGCATTAGATATCTATTGCTACGATACGTACACATCTGCAAACGCTATTTCCTTGCAAGGAAGTGTTGCATTCACTTTCATTTGAATCGTAGACGAGGAATGCATAACACTTCGCAATGTATATTATATCTTATCATGAAACATATATATGAGATGCAATATCTCGTTTTAAGAAGCATTTGAACTCTATTTCTTCGATACGTAGACATCTGCAAACGCTATTTCCATGCAAGGAAGTGTCGCATTTACTTTCATTTGAATCGTAGACGAGGAATGCATAACACTTCGCAATGAATATTATATCTTATCATGAAACATAGATATGAGATGCACTATCTCGTTTTAAGAAGCATTGGAACTCTATTGCTACGATACCTAGACATCTGCAGACGCTATTTCCTAGCGAGGAAGTGTCGCATTCACATTCATTTGAAGTGTAGAGGAGGAATACATAACACTTCGCAAATCATATTATACCTTACCATGAAACATAGAAGTGAGATGCGATATCGCTTTTTAAGAATCATAAGAACACTATTGCTACGATAGGTAGACATCTGCAATCGCTATTTCCTTGCAAGGAAGTGTCGCATTTACATTCATTTGAAGTGTAGACGAGGAATACATAACACTTCTCAAATCATATTATATCTTATAATGAAACATAGAAATGAGATGCGATATCGCGTTTTAAGAATCATTAGAACTCTATTGCTACGATACCTAGACATCTGCAGACGCTATATCCTAGCAAGGAAGTGTCGCATTTACGTTCATTTGAATCGTAGACGAGGAATGCATAACACTTCGCAAATCATATTATATCTTACCATGAAACATAGAAATGAGATGCGATATCGCGTTTTAAGAAGCATTTGAACTCTATTGCTTCGATACGTAGACATCTGCAAACGCTATTTCCTTGCAAGGAAGTGTCGCATTTACATTCATTTGAACCGTAGACGAGGAATGCATAACACTTCGCAATGAATATTATATCTTATCATGAACCATAGATATGAGATGCGATATCTCGTTTTATGAAGCATTTGAACTCTATTGCTTCGATACGTAGACATCTGCAAACGCTATTTCCCTGCAAGGAAGTGTCGCATTTACATTCATTTGAACCGTTGACGAGGAAAAGCATAACACTTCGCAATGAATATTATATCTTATCATGAAGCATACATATGAGATGCAATATCTCGTTTTAAGAAGCATTTGAACACTATTGCTTCGATACGTAGACATCTGCAAACGCTATTTCCTTGCAAGGAAGTGTCGCATTTACATTCATTTGAAGTGTAGACGAGGAATAAATAACACTTCGCAACTTAATTATATCTTACCATGAAACATAGAAAGGAGATGCGATATCGCATTTTAAGAAGCATTAGAACTCTATTGCTTCGATACGTAGACATCTGCAAACGCTATTTCCTTGCAAGGAAGTGTCGCATTCACATTCATTTGAAGTGTAGACGAGGAATACATAACACTTCGCAAATCATATTATATCTTACCATGAAACATAGAAATGAGATGCGATATCGCGTTTTAAGAATCATAAGAACTCTGTTGCTACGATACGTAGACATCTGCAAACGCTATTTCCTTGCAAGGAAGTGTCGCATTTACATTCATTTGAAGTGTAGACGAGGAATACATAACACTCTGCAAATCATATTATATCTTACCATAAAACATAGAAATGAGATGCGATATCGCGTTTTAAGAAGCATCAGAAATCCATTGCTACGATACGTAGACATCTGCAAACGCTATTTCCTTGCAAGGAAGTGTCGCATTTACATTCATTTGAAGTGTAGACGAGGAATACATAACACTCCGCAAATCATGATATATCTTACCATGAAACATAGAAATGAGATGCGATATCGCGTTTTAAGAAGCATTAGAAATCTATTGCTACGATACGTAGACATCTGCAAACGCTATATCCTAGCGAGGAAGTATCGCATTCACATTCATTTGATGTGTAGACGAGGTATACATAACACTTCGCAAATCATGTTATATCTTACCATGAAACATAGAAAGGAGATGCGATATCGCGTTTTAAGAAGCATTAGAACTCTATTGCTACGATACGTAGACATCTGCAAACGCTATTTCCTAGCGAGCGAGTGTCGCATTTGCATTCATTTGAAGTGTAGACGAGGAATACATAACACTTCGCAAATCATATTATATCTTACCATGATACATAGAAATGAGATGCGATATCGCGTTTTAAGAAGCATTAGAACTCTAATGCTACGATACGTAGACATCTGCAAACGCTATTTCCTAGCGAGCGAGTGTCGCATTTACATTCATTTGAAGTGTAGACGAGGAATACATAACACTTCGCAAATCATATTATATCTTACCCTGAAACATAGAAATGAGATGCGATATCGCGTTTTAAGAAGCATTAGAACTCTCTTGCTACGATACGTAGACATCCGCAAACGCTATTTCCTTGCAAGGAAGTGTCGCATTTACATTCATTTGAAGTGTAGACGGGGAATACGTGATACTTCGCAAATCATATTATATCTTACCATGAAACATAGAAATGAGATGCGATATCGCGATTTAAGGAGCTTTAGAACACTATTGCTTCGATACGTAGACATCTGCAAACGCGATTTCCTTGCAAGGAAGTGTCGCATTTACATTCATTTGAATCGTACACGAGGAATGCATAACACTTCGCAATGAATATTATATCTTATCATGAAACATAGATATGAGATGCAATATCTCGTTTTAAGAAGCATTTGAACTCTATTGCTTCGATACGTAAACATCTGCAGACGCTATTTCCTAGCAGGGAAGTGTCGCATTTACATTCATTTGAATCGTAGACGAGGAATGCATAACACTTCGCTATGAATATTATATCTTATCATGAAACATAGATATGAGATGCAATATCTCGTTTTAAGAAGCATTTCAACTTTATTGCTTCGATACGTAGACATCTGCAAACGCTATTTCCTTGCAAGGAAGTGTCGCATTCACATTCATTTGAAGTGTAGACGAGGAATACATAACACTTCGCAAATCATATTATATCTTACCATGAAACATAGAAATGAGATGCGATATCGCGTTTTAAGAATCATAAGAACTCTATTGCTACGATACCTAGACATCTGCATACGCTATTTCCTAGCGAGGAAGTGTCGCATTCACATTCATTTGAAGTGTAGACGAGGAATACATAACACTTCGCAAATCATATTATGCCTTACCATGAAACATAGAAATGAGATGCGATATCGCGTTTTAAGAATCATAAGAACTCTATTGCTACGATACGTAGACATCTGCAAACGCTATTTCCTTGCAAGGAAGTGTCGCATTTACATTCATTTGAATCGTAGGCGAGGAATGCATAACACTTCGCAATGAATATTATATCTTATCATGAAACATTGATATGAGATGCAGTATCTCGTTTTAAGAAGCATTTGAACTCTATTGCTTCGATACGTAGACATCTGCAAACGCTATTTCCTTGCAAGGAAGTGTCGCATTCACATTCATTTGAAGTGTAGACGAGGAATACATAACACTTCGCAAATCATATTATATCTTACCATGAAACATAGAAATGAGATGCGATATCGCGTTTTAAGAATCATAAGAACTCTATTGCTACGATACCTAGACATCTGCATACGCTATTTCCTAGCGAGGAAGTGTCGCATTCACATTCATTTGAAGTGTAGACGAGGAATACATAACACTTCGCAAATCATATTATACCTTACCATGAAACATAGAAATGAGATGCGATATCGCGTTTTAAGAATCATAAGAACTCTATTGCTACGATACGTAGACATCTGCAAACTCTATTTCCTTGCAAGGAAGTGTCGCATTTACATTCATTTGAATCGTAGGCGAGGAATGCATAACACTTCGCAATGAATATTATATCTTATCATGAAACATTGATATGAGATGCAGTATCTCGTTTTAAGAAGCATTTGAACTCTATTGCTTCGATACGTAGACATCTGCAAACGCTATTTCCTTGCAAGGAAGCGTCGCATTTACATTCATTTGAAGTGTAGACGAGGAATACATAACACATCGCAAATCATATTACATCTTACCATGAAACATAGAAATGAGATGCGACATCGCGTTTTAAGAAGCTTTGGAACTCTAATGCTATGATAGGTAGACATCTGCAATTGCTATTTCCTTGCAAGGAAGTGTCGCATTTACATTCATTTGAAGTGTAGACGAGGAATACATAACACTTCGCAAATCGTATTATATCTTACCATGAAACATAGAAATGAGATGCGATATCGCCGTTTTAAGAAGCATTAGAAATCTATTGCTACGATACGTAGACATCTGCAAACGCTATTTCCTTGCAAGGAAGTGTCGCATTTACATTCATTTGAATCGTACACGAGGAATGCATAACACTTCGCAATGAATATTATATCTTATCATGAAACATAGATATGAGATGCAATATCTCGTTTTAAGAAGCATTTGAACTCTATTGCTTCGATACGTAAACATCTGCAGACGCTATTTCCTAGCAAGGAAGTGTCGCATTTACATTCATTTGAATCGTGGACGAGGAATGCATAACACTTCGCAATGAATATTATATCTTACCATGAAACATATAAATGAGATGCGATATCGCGTTTTAAGAAGCATTAGAACTCTATTGCTACGATAGGTAGACATCTGCAAACGCTATTTCCTTGCAAGGAAGTGTCGTATTTACATTGATTTGAAGTGTAGACGAGGAATACATAACACTTCGCAAATCATATTATATCTTACCATGAATCATAGAAATGAGAAGCGATATCGCGTTTTAAGTATCATAAGAACTCTATTGTTACGATACGTAGACATCTGCAAACGCTATTTCCTTGCAAGGAAGTGTCGCATTTACATTCATTTGAAGTGTAGACGAGGAATACATAACACTTCGCAACTCATATTATATCTTACCATGAAACATAGAAAGGAGATGCGATATCGCGTTTTAAGAAGCTTTAGAACTCTATTGCTCCGATACGTAGACATCTGCAAACGCTATTTCCTTGCAAGGAAGTGTCGCATTCACATTCATTTGAAGTGTAGACGAGGAATACATAACACTTCGCAAATCATATTATATCTTACCATGAAACATAGAAATGAGATGCGATATCGCGTTTTAAGAATCATATGAACTCTGTTGCTACGATACGTAGACATCTGCAAACGCTATTTCCTTGCAAGGAAGTGTCGCATTTACATTCATTTGAAGTGTAGACGAGGAATACATAACACTTCGCAAATCATATTATATCTTACCATAAAACATAGAAATGAGATGCGATATCGCGTTTTAAGAAGCATCAGAAATCCATTGCTACGATACGTAGACATCTGCAAACGCTATTTCCTTGCAAGGAAGTGTCGCATTTACATTCATTTGAAGTGTAGACGAGGAATACATAACACTCCGCAAATCATGATATATCTTACCATGAAACATAGAAATGAGATGCGATATCGCGTTTTAAGAAGCATTAGAAATCTATTGCTACGATACGTAGACATCTGCAAACGCTATATCCTAGCGAGGAAGTATCGCATTCACATTCATTTGATGTGTAGACGAGGTATACATAACACTTCGCAAATCATGTTATATCTTACCATGAAACATAGAAAGGAGATGCGATATCGCGTTTTAAGAAGCATTAGAACTCTATTGCTACGATACGTAGACATCTGCAAACGCTATTTCCTAGCGAGCGAGTGTCGCATTTACATTCATTTGAAGTGTAGACGAGGAATACATAACACTTCGCAAATCATATTATATCTTACCATGATACATAGAAATGAGATGCGATATCGCGTTTTAAGAAGCATTAGAACTCTAATGCTACGATACGTAGACATCTGCAAACGCTATTTCCTAGCGAGCGAGTGTCGCATTTACATTCATTTGAAGTGTAGACGAGGAATACATAACACTTCGCAAATCATATAATATCTTACCCTGAAACATAGAAATGAGATGCGATATCGCGTTTTAAGAAGCATTAGAACTCTATTGCTACGATACGTAGACATCCGCAAACGCTATTTCCTTGCAAGGAAGTGTCCCATTTACATTCATTTGAAGTGTAGACGGGGAATACGTGATACTTCGCAAATCATATTATATCTTACCATGAAACATAGAAATGAGATGCGATATCGCGATTTAAGGAGCTTCAGAACACTATTGCTTCGATACGTAGACATCTGCAAACGCGATTTCCTTGCAAGGAAGTGTCGCATTTACATTCATTTGAATCGTACACGAGGAATGCATAACACTTCGCAATGAATATTATATCTTATCATGAAACATAGATATGAGATGCAATATCTCGTTTTAAGAAGCATTTGAACTCTATTGCTTCGATACGTAAACATCTGCAGACGCTATTTCCTAGCAGGGAAGTGTCGCATTTACATTCATTTGAATCGTAGACGAGGAATGCATAACACTTCGCAATGAATATTATATCTTATCATGAAACATAGATATGAGATGCAATATCTCGTTTTAAGAAGCATTTCAACTTTATTGCTTCGATACGTAGACATCTGCAAACGCTATTTCCTTGCAAGGAAGTGTCGCATTCACATTCATTTGAAGTGTAGACGAGGAATACATAACACTTCGCAAATCATATTATATCTTACCATGAAACATAGAAATGAGATGCGATATCGCGTTTTAAGAATCATAAGAACTCTATTGCTACGATACCTAGACATCTGCATACGCTATTTCCTAGCGAGGAAGTGTCGCATTCACATTCATTTGAAGTGTAGACGAGGAATACATAACACTTCGCAAATCATATTATACCTTACCATGAAACATAGAAATGAGATGCGATATCGCGTTCTAAGAATTATAAGAGCTCTATTGCTACGATACGTAGGCATCTGCAAACGCTATTTCCTTGCAAGGAAGTGTCGCATTTACATTCATTTGAGGTGTAGACGAGGAATACATAACACATCGCAAATCATATTATATCTTACCATGAAACATAGAAATGAGATGCGATATCGCGTTTTAAGAAGCATTTGAACTCTATTGCTACGATACGTAGACATCTGCAATCGCTGTTTCCTTGCAAGGAAGTGTCGCATTTACTTTCATTTGAATCGTAGACGAGGAATGCATAACACTTCACAATGAATATTATATCTTACCATGAAACATAGAAATGAGATGCGATATCGCGATTTAAGGAGCTTTAGAACACTATTGCTTCGATACGTAGACATCTGCAAACGCTATTTCGTAGCAAGGAAGTGTCGTATTTACATTCATTTGAAGTGTAGACGAGGAATACATGATACTTAGCAAATCATATTATATCTTACCATGAAACATAGAAATGAGATGCGATATCGCGTTTTAAGAAGCATTAGAACACTATTGCTTCGATACGTAGACATCTGCAAACGCTATTTCCTTGCAAGGATGTGTCGCATTTACATTCATTTGAAGTGTAGACGAGGAATACATAAAACTTCGCAAATCATATTATATCTTACCATGAAACATAGAAACGAGATGCGATATCGCGTTTTGAGAAGCATTAGATATCTATTGCTACGATACGTACACATCTGCAAACGCTATTTCCTTGCAAGGAAGTGTTGCATTCACTTTCATTTGAATCGTAGACGAGGAATGCATAACACTTCGCAATGTATATTATATCTTATCATGAAACATATATATGAGATGCAATATCTCGTTTAAAGGAGCATTTGAACTCTATTGCTTCGATACGTAGACATCTGCAAACGCTATCTCCATGCAAGGAAGTGTCGCATTTGCTTTCATTTGAATCGTAGACGAGGAATGCATAACACTTCGCAATGAATATTATATCTTATCATGAAACATAGATATGAGATGCACTATCTCGTTTTAAGAAGCATTGGAACTCTATTGCTACGATACCTAGACATCTGCAGACGCTATTTCCTAGCGAGGAAGTGTCGCATTCACATTCATTTGAAGTGTAGACGAGGAATACATAACACTTCGCAAATCATATTATACCTTACCATGAAACATAGAAGTGAGATGCTATATCGCTTTTTAAGAATCATAAGAACACTATTGCTACGATAGGTAGACATCTGCAATCGCTATTTCCTTGCAAGGAAGTGTCGCATTTACATTCATTTGAAGTGTAGACGAGGAATACATAACACTTCTCAAATCATATTATATCTTATAATGAAACATAGAAATGAGATGCGATATCGCGTTTTAAGAATCATTAGAACTCTATTGCTACGATACCTAGACATCTGCAGACGCTATATCCTAGCAAGGAAGTGTCGCATTTACGTTCATTTGAAGTGTAGACGAGGAATACATGATACTTCGCAAATCATATTATATCTTACCATGAAACATAGAAATGAGATGCGAAATCGCATTTTAAGAATTATAAGAACTCTATTGCTACGATACGTAGACATCTGCAAACGCTATTTCCTTGCAAGGAAGTGTCGCATTTACTTTCATTTGAATCGTAGACGAGGAATGCATAACACTTCGCAATGAATATTATATCTTATCATGAAACATAGATATTAGATGCAATATCTCGTTTTAAGAAGCATCGGAACTCTATTGCTACGATACCTAGACATCTGCAGACGCTATTTCCTAGCGAGGAAGTGTCGCATTCACATTCATTTGAAGTGTAGACGAGGAATACATAACACTTCGCAAATCATATTATACCTTACCATGACACATAGAAATGAGATGCGATATCGCTTTTTAAGAATCATAAGAACACTATTGCTACGATACGCAGACATCTGCAAACGCTATTTCCTTGCAAGGAAGTGTCGCTTTTACATTCATTTGAATCGTAGGCGAGGAATGCACAGCACTTCGCAATGAATATTATATCATATCATGAAACATAGATATGAGATGCAGTATCTCGTTCTAAGAAGCATTTGAACTCTATTGCTTCGATACGTAGACATTTGCAAACGCTATTTCCTTGCAAGGAAGCATCGCATTTACATTCATTTGAAGTGTAGACGAGGAATACATAACACTTCGCAAGTCATATTACATCTTACCATGAAACATAGAAATGAGATGCGATATCGCTTTTTAAGAATCATAAGAACTCTATTGCTACGATACGTAGACATCTGCAAACGCTATTTCCTTGCAAGGAAGTGTCGCATTTACATTCATTTGAATCGTAGGCGAGGAATGCATAGCACTTCGCAATGAATATTAGATCTTATCATGAAACATAGATATGAGATGCAGTATCTCGTTTTAAGAAGCATTTGAACTCTATTGCATCGATACGTAGACATTTGCAATCGCTATTTCCTTGCAAGGAAGCATCGCATTTACATTCATTTGAAGTGTAGACGAGGAATACATAGCACTTCGCAAATCATATCACATCTTACCATGAAACATAGAAATGAGATGCGATATCGCGTTTTAAGAAGCATTAGAACTCTATTGCTACGATACCTAGACATCTGCAGACGCTATTTCCCAGCAAGGAAGTGTCGCATTTACATTCATTTGAAGTGTAGACGTGGAATACATAACACTTCGCAAATCATATTATATCTTATCATGAAACATAGAAATGAGATGCGATATCGCGTTTTAAGAATCATTAGAACTCTATTGCTACGATACCTAGACATCTGCAGACGCTATATCCTAGCAAGGAAGTGTCGCATTTACGTTCATTTGAAGTGTAGACGAGGAATACATGATACTTCGCAAACCATATTATATCTTACCATGAAACATAGAAATGAGATGCGAAATCGCGTTTTAAGAATTATAAGAACTCTATTGCTACGATACGTAGACATCTGCAAACGCTATTTCCTTGCAAGGAAGTGTCGCATTTACTTTCATTTGAATCGTAGACGAGGAATGCATAACACTTCGCAATGAATATTATATCTTATCATGAAACATATATATTAGATGCAATATCTCGTTCTAAGAAGCATCGGAACTCTATTGCTACGATACCTAGACATCTGCAGACGCTATTTCCTAGCGAGGAAGTGTCGCATTCACATTCATTTGAAGTGTAGACGAGGAATACATAACACTTCGCAAATCATATTATACCTTACCATGAAACATAGAAATGAGATGCGATATCGCTTTTTAAGAATCATAAGAACACTATTGCTACGATACGCAGACATCTGCAAACGCTATTTCCTTGCAAGGAAGTGTCGCTTTTACATTCATTTGAATCGTAGGCGAGGAATGCACAGCACTTCGCAATGAATATTATATCATATCATGAAACATAGATATGAGATGCAGTATCTCGTTTTAAGAAGCATTTGAACTCTATTGCTCCGATACGTAGACATTTGCAAACGCTATTTCCTTGCAAGGAAGCATCGCATTTACATTCATTTGAAGTGTAGACGAGGAATACATAACACTTCGCAAATCATATTACATCTTACCATGAAACATAGAAATGAGATGCGATATCGCGTTTTAAGAAGCATTAGAACTCTATTGCTACGATACCTAGACATCTGCAGACGCTATTTCCTAGCGAGGAAGTGTCGCATTCACATTCATTTGAAGTGTAGACGAGGAATACATAACACTTCGCAAATCATATTATACCTTACCATGAAACATAGAAATGAGATGCGATATCGCTTTTTAAGAATCATAAGAACTCTATTGCTACGATACGTAGACATCTGCAAACGCTATTTCCTTGCAAGGAAGTGTCGCATTTACATTCATTTGAATCGTAGGCGAGGAATGCATAGCACTTCGCAATGAATATTAGATCTTATCATGAAACATAGATATGAGATGCAGTATCTCGTTTTAAGAAGCATTTGAACTCTATTGCATCGATACGTAGACATTTGCAATCGCTATTTCCTTGCAAGGAAGCATCGCATTTACATTCATTTGAAGTGTAGACGAGGAATACATAGCACTTCGCAAATCATATCACATCTTACCATGAAGCATAGAAATGAGATGCGATATCGCGTTTTAAGAAGCATTAGAACTCTATTGCTACGATACCTAGACATCTGCAGACGCTATTTCCCAGCAAGGAAGTGTCGCATTTACATTCATTTGAAGTGTAGACGTGGAATACATAACACTTCGCAAATCATATTATATCTTATCATGAAACATAGAAATGAGATGCGATATCGCGTTTTAAGAATCATTAGAACTCTATTGCTACGATACCTAGACATCTGCAGACGCTATATCCTAGCAAGGAAGTGTCGCATTTACGTTCATTTGAAGTGTAGACGAGGAATACATGATACTTCGCAAACCATATTATATCTTACCATGAAACATAGAAATGAGATGCGAAATCGCGTTTTAAGAATTATAAGAACTCTATTGCTACGATACGTAGACATCTGCAAACGCTATTTCCTTGCAAGGAAGTGTCGCATTTACTTTCATTTGAATCGTAGACGAGGAATGCATAACACTTCGCAATGTATATTATATCTTATCATGAAACATATATATGAGATGCAATATCTCGTTTAAAGAAGCATTTGAACTCTATTGCTTCGATACGTAGACATCTGCAAACGCTATTTCCATGCAAGGAAGTGTCGCATTTACTTTCATTTGAATCGTAGACGAGGAATGCATAACACTTCGCAATGAATATTATATCTTATCATGAAACATAGATATGAGATGCACTATCTCGTTTTAAGAAGCATTGGAACTCTATTGCTACGATACCTAGACATCTGCAGACGCTATTTCCTAGCGAGGAAGTGTCGCATTCACATTCATTTGAAGTGTAGACGAGGAATACATAACACTTCGCAAATCATATTATACCTTACCATGAAACATAGAAGTGAGATGCGATATCGCTTTTTAAGAATCATAAGAACACTATTGCTACGATAGGTAGACATCTGCAATCGCTATTTCCTTGCAAGGAAGTGTCGCATTTACATTCATTTGAAGTGTAGACGAGGAATACATAACACTTCTCAAATCATATTATATCTTATAATGAAACATAGAAATGAGATGCGATATCGCGTTTTAAGAATCATTAGAACTCTATTGCTACGATACCTAGACATCTGCAGACGCTATATCCTAGCAAGGAAGTGTCGCATTTACGTTCATTTGAAGTGTAGACGAGGAATACATGATACTTCGCAAATCATATTATATCTTACCATGAAACATAGAAATGAGATGCGAAATCGCGTTTTAAGAATTATAAGAACTCTATTGCTACGATACGTAGACATCTGCAAACGCTATTTCCTTGCAAGGAAGTGTCGCATTTACTTTCATTTGAATCGTAGACGAGGAATGCATAACACTTCGCAATGAATATTATATCTTATCATGAAACATAGATATTAGATGCAATATCTCGTTCTAAGAAGCATCGGAACTCTATTGCTACGATACCTAGACATCTGCAGACGCTATTTCCTAGCGAGGAAGTGTCGCATTCACATTCATTTGAAGTGTAGACGAGGAATACATAACACTTCGCAAATCATATTATACCTTACCATGAAACATAGAAATGAGATGCGATATCGCTTTTTAAGAATCATAAGAACACTATTGCTACGATACGTAGACATCTGCAAACGCTATTTCCTTGCAAGGAAGTGTCGCATTTACATTCATTTGAATCGTAGGCGAGGAATGCACAGCGCTTCGCAATGAATATTATATCATATCATGAAACATAGATATGAGATGCAGTATCTCGTTTTAAGAAGCATTTGAACTCTATTGCTTCGATACGCAGACATTTGCAAACGCTATTTCCTTGCAAGGAAGCATCGCATTTACATTCATTTGAAGTGTAGACGAGGAATACATAACACTTCGCAAATCATATTACATCTTACCATGAAACATAGAAATGAGATGCGATATCGCGTTTTAAGAAGCATTAGAACTCTATTGCTACGATATCTAGACATCTGCAGACGCTATATCCTAGCAAGGAAGTGTCGCATTTACGTTCATTTGAAGTGTAGACGAGGAATACATGTTACTTCGCAAATCATATTATATCTTACCATGAAACATAGAAATGAGATGCGAAATCTCGTTTTAAGAATTATAAGAACTCTATTGCTACGATACGTAGACATCTGCAAACGCTATTTCCTTGCAAGGAAGTGTCGCATTTACTTTCATTTGGATCGTAGACGAGGAATGCATAACACTTCGCAATGAATATTATATCTTATCATGAAACATAGGTATTAGATGCAATACCTCGTTTTAAGAAGCATTGGAACTCTATTGCTACGATACGTAGACATCTGCAAACGCTATTTCCTAGCAAGGAAGTGTCGCATTTACATTCATTTGAATCGTAGACGAGGAATGCATAACACTTCGCAATGAATACTATATCTTATCATGAAACATAGATATGAGATGCAATATCTCGTTTTAAGAAGCATTTGAACACATTTGCTTCGATACGTATACATCTGCAAACGCTGTTTCCTTGCAAGGAAGTGTCGCATTTACTTTCATTTGAATCGTAGACGAGGAATGCATAACACTTCGCAATGAATATTATATCTTACCATGATACATAGAAATGAGATGCGATATCGCGTTTTAAGAAGCATTAGAACACTATTGCTACGATACGTAGACATCTGCAGACGCTATTTCCTAGCAAGGAAGTGTCGCTTTTACATTCATTTGAAGTGTAGACGAGGAATACATAACACTTCGCAATGAATATTACATCTAATCATGAAATATAGAATTGAGATGCGATATCTTGTTTTAAGAAGCATTTGAACTCTATTGCTTCGATACGTAGACATCTGCAGACGCTATTTCCTAGCAAGGAAGTGTCGCATTTACATTCGTTTGAAGTGTAGACGAGGAATACATGACACTTCGCAAATCATATTATATCTTACCATGAAACATAGAAATGAGATGCTATATCGCGTTTTAAGAAGCATTAGAAATCTATTGCTACGATACGTAGACATCTGCAAACGCTATTTCCTAGCGAGGAAGTGTCGCATTTACATTCATTTGAAGTGTAGACGAGGAAAACATAACACTTCGCAAATCATATTATATCTTACCATGAAACATAGAAATAAGATGCGATATCGCGTTTTAAGAAGCATTAGAACTCTATTGCTACGATAGGTAGACATCTGCAATCGCTATTTCCTTGCAAGGAAGTGTCGCATTTACATTCATTTGAATCGTAGACGAGGAATGCATAACACTTCGCAATGAATACTATATCTTATCATGAAACATAGATATGAGATGCAATATCTCGTTTTAAGAAGCATTTGAACACATTTGCTTCGATACGTATACATCTGCAAACGCTGTTTCCTTGCAAGGAAGTGTCGCATTTACTTTCATTTGAATCGTAGACGAGGAATGCATAACACTTCGCAATGAATATTATATCCTACCATGATACATAGAAATGAGATGCGATATCGCGTTTTAAGAAGCATTAGAACACAATTGCTACGATAGGTAGACATCTGCAGACGCTATTTCCTAGCAAGGAAGTGTCGCATTTACATTCATTTGAAGTGTAGACGAGGAATACATAATACTTCGCAATGAATATTATATCTTATCATGAAACATAGATATGAGATGCAATATCTCGTTTTACGAAGCATTTGAACTCTATTGCTTCGATACGTAGACATCTGCAGACGCTATTTCCTAGCAAGGAAGTATCGCATTCACATTCATTTGAAGTGTAGACGAGGTATACATAACACATCGCAAATCATGTTATATCCTACCATGATACATAGAAATGAGATGCGATATCGCGTTTTAAGAAGCATTAGAACACAATTGCTACGATAGGTAGACATCTGCAAACGCCATTTCCTAGCGGGGAAGTATCGCATTCACATTCATTTGAAGTGTAGACGAGGAATACGTGACACTTCGCAAATCATGTTATATCCTACCATGAAACATAGAAATGAAATGCGATATCGCGGAACTCTAATGCTACGATAGGTAGACATCTGCAATCGCTATTTCCTTGCAAGGAAGTGTCGCATTTACATTCATTTGAACCGTAGACGAGGAAAAGCATAACACTTCGCAATGAATATTATATCTTATCATGAAGCACAGATATGAGATGCAATATCTCGTTTTAAGGAGCATTTGAACACTATTGCTCCGACACGTAGACATCTGCAAACGCTATTTCCGTGCAAGGAAGTGTCGCATTTACATTCATTTGAAGTGTAGACGAGGAATACATAACACTTCGCAAATCATATTATATCTTACCATGAAACATAGAAATGAGATGCGATATCGCGTTTTAAGAAGCATTGGAACTCTAATGCCACGATAGGTAGACATCTGCAATCGCTATTACCTTGCAAGGAAGTGTCGCATTTACATTCATTTGAAGTGTAGACGAGGACTACATAACACTTCGCAAATCATATTATATCTTACCATGAAACATAGAAATGAGATGCGATATCGCCGTTTTAAGAAGCATTAGAAATCTATTGCTACGATACGTAGACATCTGCAAACGCTATTTCCTAGCGAGGAAGTATCGCATTCACATTCATTTGAAGTGTAGACGAGGTATACATAACACATCGCAAATCATGTTATATCTTACCATGAAACATAGAAATGAGATGCGATATCGCGTTTTAAGAAGCATTAGAAAGCTATTGCTACGATACGTAGACATCTGCAAACGCTATTTCCTAGCGGGGAAGTATCGCATTCACATTCATTTGAAGCGTAGACGAGGAATACATGACACTTCGCAAATCATGTTATATCTTACCATGAAACATAGAAATGAGATGCGCGTTTTAGGAAGCATTAGAAAGCTATTGCTACGATACGTAGACATCTGCAAACGCTATTTCCTAGCGAGGAAGTATCGCATTCACATTCATTTGAAGTGTAGACGAGGAATACATAACACTCCGCAAATCATGTTATATCTTACCATGAAACATAGAAATGAGATGCGATATCGCGTTTTAAGAAGCATTAGAAAGCTATTGCTACGATACGTAGATATCTGCAAACGCTATTTCCTAGCGGGGAAGTATCGCATTCACATTCATTTGAAGTGTAGACGAGGAATACATGACACTTCGCAAATCATGTTATATCTTACCATGAAACATAGAAATTAGATGCTATATCGCGTTTTAAGAAGCATCAGAAATCTATTGCTACGATACGTAGACATCTGCAAACGCTATTTCCTAGCGAAGAAGTGTCGCATTTACATTCATTTGAAGTGTAGACGAGGAATACAAAACACTTCGCAAATCATATTACATCTTACCATGAAACATAGAAATGAGATGCGATATCGCGTTTTAAGAAGCATTAGAACTCTATTGCTACGATACCTAGACATCTGCAGACGCTATTTCCTAGCAAGGAAGTGTCGCATTTACATTCATTTGAAGTGTAGGCGAGGAATACATGATACTTCGCAAATCATATTATATCTTACCATGAAACATAGAAATGAGATGCGATATCGCGTTTTAAGAATCATAAGAACTCTATTGCTACGATACGTAGACATCTGCAAACGCTATTTCCTTGCAAGGAAGTGTCGCATTTACATTCATTTGAATCGTAGACGAGGAATGCATAACACATCGCAATGAATATTATATCTTATCAGGAAATATAGATATGAGATGCAATATCTCGTTTTAAGAAGCATTAGAACTCTATTGCTACGATACGTAGACATCTGCAAACGCTATTTCCTTGCAAGGAAGTGCGCATTTACATTTAGTTGATGTGTAGACGAGGAGTACATAACACTTCGCAAATCATATTATATCTTACCATGAAACATAGAAATGAGATGCGATATCGCGTTTTAAGCATCATAAGAACTCTATTGCTACGAGACGTAGACATCTGCAAACGCTATTTCCTAGCGAGGAAGTATCGCATTCACATTCATTTGAAGTGTAGACAAGGAATACATAACACTTCGCAAATCATGTTATATCTTACCATGAAACATAGAAATGAGATGCGATATCGCGTTTTAAGAATCATATGAACTCTATTGCTACGAGACGTAGACATCTGCAATCGCTATTTCCTTGCAAAGAAGTGTCGCATTTACATTCATTTGAAGTGTAGACGAGGAATACATAACACTTCGCAAATCATATTATATCTTACCATGAAACATAGAAATGAGATGCGATATCGCGTTTTAAGAAGCATTAGAACTCTATTGCTACGATACCTAGACATCTGCAGACGCTATTTCCTAGCAAGGAAGTGTCGCATTTACATTCATTTGAAGTGTAGGCGAGGAATACATGATACTTCGCAAATCATATTATATCTTACCATGAAACATAGAAATGAGATGCGTTATCGCGTTTTAAGAAGCATTAGAACTCTATTGCTACGATACCTAGACATCTGCAGATGCTATTTCCTAGCAAGGAAGTGTCGCCTTCACATTCATTTGAAATGTAGACGAGGAATACATGATACTTCGCAAATCATATTATATCATACCATGAAACATGGAAATGAGATGCGATATCGCGTTTTAAGAAGCATTAGAACTCTATTGCTACGATACCTAGACATCTGCAGATGCTATTTCCTAGCAAGGAAGTGTCGCATTTACATTCATTTGAAGTGTAGGCGAGGAATACATGATACTTCGCAAATCATATTATATCTTACCATGAAACATAGAAATGAGTTGCGATATCGCGTTTTAAGAAGCATTAGAAATCTATTGCTACGATACCTAGACATCTGCGGACGCTATTTCCTAGCAAGGAAGTGTCGCATTTACATTCATTTGAATCGTAGGCGAGGAATGCATAACACTTCGCAATGAATATTATATCTTATCATGAAACATAGATATGAGATGCAATATCTCGTTTTAAGAAGCATTTGAACTCTATTGCTTCGATACGTAGACATCTGAAAACGCAATTTCCTTGCAAGGAAGTGTCGCATTTACATTCATTTGAAGTGTAGACGAGGAATACATAACACTTCGCAAATCATATTATATCTTACCATGAAACATAGAAATGAGATGCGACATCGCGTTCTAAGAAGCATTAGAACACTACTGCTACGATAGGTAGACATTTGCAAACACTATTTCCTTGCAAGGAAGTGTCGCATTTACATTCATTTGAAGTGTAGACGAGGAATACATAACACTCCGCAAATCATATTATATCTTACCATGAAACATAGAAATGAGATGCGATATCGCGTTTTAAGAATCATAAGAACTCTACTGCTACGATACCTAGACATCTGCAAACGCTATTTCCTCGCAAGGAAGTGTCGCATTTACATTCATTTGAATCGTAGACGAGGAATGCATAACACATCGCAATGAATATTATATTTTACCATGAAACATAGAAATGAGATGCGATATCGCGTTTTAAGAATCATAAGAACTCTATTGCTACGATACGTAGACATCTGCAAACGCTATTTCCTTGCAAGGAAGTGTCGCATTTACATTCATTTGAATCGTAGACGAGGAATGCATAACACTTCGAAATGAATATTATATCTTATCAGGAAACATATATATGAGATGCAATATCTCGTTTTAAGAAGCATTTGAACTCTATTGCTTCGATGCGTAGACGTCTGCAAACGCTATTTCCTAGCAAGGAAGTGTCGCATTTACATTCATTTGAAGTGTAGGCGAGGAATACGTGACACTTCGCAAATCATATTATATCTTACCATGAAACATAGAAATGAGATGCGATATCGCGTTTTAAGAAGCATTAGAACACTATTGCTACGATAGGTAGACATTTGCAAACGCTATTTCCTAGGAAAGAAGTCTCGTATTTACATTCATCTGAAGTATAGGCGAGGAATACATAACACTTCGCAAATAATATTACATCTTACCATGAAACATAGAAATGAAATGCGATATCGCATTTTAGGAAGCATTAGAACTCTATTGCTACGATACGTAGACTTCTGCAAACGCTATTTCCTTGCAAGGAAGTGTCGCATTTACATTCATTTGAAGTGTAGACGAGGAATACATAACACTTCGCAAATCATATTATATCTTACCATGAAACATAGAAATGAGATGCGACATCGCGTTTTAAGAAGCATTAGAACTCTATTGCTACGACACCTAGACATCTGCAGACGCTATTTCCTAGCAAGGAAGTGTCGCATTTACATTCACTTGAAATGTAGACGAGGAATACATGATACTTCGCAAATCATATTATATCATACCATGAAACATAGAAATGAGTTGCGATATCGCGTTTTAAGAAGCATTAGAAATCTATTGCTACGATACCTAGACATCTGCGGACGCTATTTCCTAGCAAGGAAGTGTCGCATTTACATTCATTTGAATCGTAGGCGAGGAATGCATAACACTTCGCAATGAATATTATATCTTATCATGAAACATAGATATGAGATGCAATATCTCGTTTTAAGAAGCATTTGAACTCTATTGCTTCGATACGTAGACATCTGAAAACGCAATTTCCTTGCAAGGAAGTGTCGCATTTACATTCACTTGAAGTGTAGACGAGGAATACATAACACTTCGCAAATCATATTATATCTTACCATGAAACATAGAAATGAGATGCGACATCGCGTTCTAAGAAGCATTAGAACACTACTGCTACGATAGGTAGACATTTGCAAACACTATTTCCTTGCAAGGAAGTGTCGCATTTACATTCATTTGAAGTGTAGACGAGGAATACATAACACTCCGCAAATCATATTATATCTTACCATGAAACATAGAAATGAGATGCGATATCGCGTTTTAAGAATCATAAGAACTCTACTGCTACGATACCTAGACATCTGCAAACGCTATTTCCTCGCAAGGAAGTGTCGCATTTACATTCATTTGAATCGTAGACGAGGAATGCATAACACATCGCAATGAATATTATATTTTACCATGAAACATAGAAATGAGATGCGATATCGCGTTTTAAGAATCATAAGAACTCTATTGCTACGATACGTAGACATCTGCAAACGCTATTTCCTTGCAAGGAAGTGTCGCATTTACATTCATTTGAATCGTAGACGAGGAATGCATAACACTTCGAAATGAATATTATATCTTATCAGGAAACATATATATGAGATGCAATATCTCGTTTTAAGAAGCATTTGAACTCTATTGCTTCGATGCGTAGACGTCTGCAAACGCTATTTCCTAGCAAGGAAGTGTCGCATTTACATTCATTTGAAGTGTAGGCGAGGAATACGTGACACTTCGCAAATCATATTATATCTTACCATGAAACATAGAAATGAGATGCGATATCGCGTTTTAAGAAGCATTAGAACTCTATTGCTACGATACCTAGACATCTGCAGACGCTATTTCCTAGCAGGGAAGTATCGCATTTACATTCATATGTAGTGTAGACGAGGAATACATGACACTTCGCAAATCATGTTATATCTTACCATGAAACATAGAAATGAGATGCGATATCGCGTTTTAAGAAGCATTAGAACACTACTGCTACGATACCTAGACATCTGCAGACGCTATTTCCTAGCAAGGAAGTGTCGCATTTACATTCAATTGAAGGGTGTACGAGGAATACATGATACTTCGCAAATCATATTATATCTTACCATGAAACATAGAAATGAGATGCGATATCGCGTTTTAAGAAGCATTAGAACTCTATTGCTACGATACCTAGACATCTACAGACACTATTTCCTAGCAAGGAAGTGTCGCATTTACATTCATTTGAAGTGTAGACGAGGAATACATGATTCTTCGCAAATCATATTATTTCTTACCATGAAACATAGAAATGAGATGCGATATCGCGTTTTAAGAATCATAAGAACTCTATTGCTACGATACGTAGACATCTGCAAACGCTATTTCCTAGCGAGGAAGTGTCGCATTTACATTCATTTGAAGTGTAGACGAGGAATACAAGATACATCGCAAATCATATTATATCTTACCATGAAACATAGAAATGAGATGCGATATCGCGTTTTAAGAAGCATTAGAACTCTATTGCTACGATACCTAGACATCTGCAGATGCTATTTCCTAGCAAGGAAGTGTCGCATTTACATTCATTTGAAGTGTAGACGAGGAATACATGATACTTCGCAAATCATATTATATCATACCATGAAACATGGAAATGAGATGCGATATCGCGTTTTAAGAAGCATTAGATCTCTATTGCTACGATACCTAGACATCTGCAGATACTATTTCCTAGCAAGGAAGTGTCGCATTTACATTCATTTGAAGTGTAGACGAGGAATACATGATACTTCGCAAATCATATTATATCTTACCATGAAACATAGAAATGAGATGCGATATCGCGTTTTAAGAAGCATTAGAACACTATTGCTACGATAGGTAGACATTTGCAAACGCTATTTCCTAGGAAAGAAGTCTCGTATTTACATTCACCTGAAGTATAGGCGAGGAATACATAACACTTCGCAAATAATATTACATCTTACCATGAAACATAGAAATGAGATGCGATATCGCATTTTAGGAAGCATTAGAACTCTATTGCTACGATACGTAGACTTCTGCAAACGCTATTTCCTTGCAAGGAAGTGTCGCATTTACATTCATTTGAAGTGTAGACGAGGAATACATAACACTTCGCAAATCATATTATATCTTACCATGAAACATAGAAATGAGATGCGACATCGCGTTTTAAGAAGCATTAGAACTCTATTGCTACGACACCTAGACATCTGCAGACGCTATTTCCTAGCAAGGAAGTGTCGCATTTACATTCACTTGAAATGTAGACGAGGAATACATGATACTTCGCAAATCATATTATATCATACCATGAAACATAGAAATGAGTTGCGATATCGCGTTTTAAGAAGCATTAGAAATCTATTGCTACGATACCTAGACATCTGCGGACGCTATTTCCTAGCAAGGAAGTGTCGCATTTACATTCATTTGAATCGTAGGCGAGGAATGCATAACACTTCGCAATGAATATTATATCTTATCATGAAACATAGGTATGAGATGCAATATCTCGTTTTAAGAAGCATTTGAACTCTATTGCTTCGATACGTAGACATCTGAAAACGCAATTTCCTTGCAAGGAAGTGTCGCATTTACATTCATTTGAAGTGTAGACGAGGAATACATAACACTTCGCAAATCAGATTATATCTTACCATGAAACATAGAAATGAGATGCAATATCTCGTTTTAAGAAGCATTTGAACTCTATTGCTTCGATACGTAGACATCTGCAAACGCTATTTCCTTGCAAGGAAGTGTCGCATTTACATTCATTTGAAGTGTAGACGAGGAATACATAACACTTCGCAAATCATATTATATCTTACCATGAAACATAGAAATGAGATGCGATATCGCGTTTTAGGAATCATATGAACTCTATTGCTACGAGACGTAGACATCTGCAATCGCTATTTCCTTGCAAGGAAGTATCGCATTTACATTCATTTGAAGTGTAGACAAGGAATACATGACACTTCGCAAATCTTATTATATCTTACCATGAAACATAGAAATGAGATTCGACATCGCGTTTCAAGAAGCATTAGATAGCTATTGCTACAATACGTAGATATCTGCAAACGCTATTTCCTAGCGAGGAAGTATCGCATTCACATTCACTTGAAGTGTAGACCAGGAATACATAACACTTCGCAAATCATGTTATATCTTACCATGAAACATAGAAATGAGATGCGATATCGCGTTTTAAGAATCATATGAACTCTATTGCTACGAGTCGTAGACATCTGCAATCGCTATTTCCTTGCAAGGAAGTGTCGCATTTACATTCATTTGAAGTGTAGACGAGGAATACATAACACTTCTCAAATCATATTATATTTTACCATGAAACATAGAAATGAGATGCGATATCGCGTTTTAAGAAGCATTAGAACTCTATTGCTACGATACCTAGACATCTGCAGACGCTATTTCCTAGCAAGGAAGTGTCGCATTTACATTCATTTCAAGTGTAGACGAGGAATACATGATACTTCGCAAATCATATTATATCTTACCATGAAACAGAGAAATGAGATGCGATATCGCGTTTTAAGAATCATAAGAACTCTATTGCTACGATACGTAGACATCTGCAAACGCTATTTCCTTGCAAGGAAGTGTCGCATTTACATTCATTTGAATCGTAGACGAGGAATGCATAACACTTCGCAATGAATATTATATTTTACCATGAAACATAGAAATGAGATGCGATATCGCGTTTTAAGAATCATAAGAACTCTATTGCTACGATACGTAGACATCTGCAAACGCTATTTCCTTGCAAGGAAGTGTCGCATTTACATTCATTTGAATCGTAGACGAGGAATGCATAACACTTCGAAATGAATATTATATCTTATCAGGAAACATATATATGAGATGCAATATCTCGTTTTAAGAAGCATTTGAACTCTATTGCTTCGATGCGTAGACGTCTGCAAACGCTATTTCCTAGCAAGGAAGTGTCGCATTTACATTCATTTGAAGTGTAGGCGAGGAATACGTGACACTTCGCAAATCATATTATATCTTACCATGAAACATAGAAATGAGATGCGATATCGCGTTTTAAGAAGCATTAGAACTCTATTGCTACGATACCTAGACATCTGCAGACGCTATTTCCTAGCAGGGAAGTATCGCATTTACATTCATATGTAGTGTAGACGAGGAATACATGACACTTCGCAAATCATGTTATATCTTACCATGAAACATAGAAATGAGATGCGATATCGCGTTTTAAGAAGCATTAGAACACTACTGCTACGATACCTAGACATCTGCAGACGCTATTTCCTAGCAAGGAAGTGTCGCATTTACATTCAATTGAAGGGTGTACGAGGAATACATGATACTTCGCAAATCATATTATATCTTACCATGAAACATAGAAATGAGATGGCGATATCGCGTTTTAAGAAGCATTAGAACTCTATTGCTACGATACCTAGACATCTACAGACGCTATTTCCTAGCAAGGAAGTGTCGCATTTACATTCATTTGAAGTGTAGACGAGGAATACATGATTCTTCGCAAATCATATTATTTCTTATCATGAAACATAGAAATGAGATGCGATATCGCGTTTTAAGAATCATAAGAACTCTATTGCTACGATACGTAGACATCTGCAAACGCTATTTCCTAGCGAGGAAGTGTCGCATTTACATTCATTTGAAGTGTAGACGAGGAATACAAGATACATCGCAAATCATATTATATCTTACCATGAAACATAGAAATGAGATGCGATATCGCGTTTTAAGCATCATAAGAACTCTATTGCTACGATACGCAGACATCTGCAAACGCTATTTCCTTGCAAGGAAGTGTCGCATTTACATTCATTTGAATCGTAGACAAGGAATGCATAACACTTCGCAATGAGTATTATATCTTATCAGGAAACATAGATATGAGATGCAATATCTCGTTTTAAGAAGCATTTGAACTCTATTGCTTCGATACGTAGACATCTGCAAACGCTATTTCCTAGCAAGGAAGTGTCGCATTTACATTCATTTGAAGTGTACGCGAGGAATACGTGACACTTCGCAAATCATATTATATCTTACCATGAAACATAGAAATGAGGTGCGATATCGCGTTTTAAGAAGCATTAGAACACTATTGCTACGATACCTAGACATCTGCAGACGCTATTTCCTAGCAAGGAAGTATCGCATTTACATTCATTTGTAGTGTAGACGAGGAATACATGACAATTCGCAAATCATGTTATATCTTACCATGAAACATAGAAATGAGATGCGATATCGCGTTTTAAGAAGACATTAGAACTCTATTGCTACGATACGTAGACATCTGCAAACGCTATTTCCTTGCAAGGAAGTGTCGCATTTACATTCATTTGAATCGTAGACAAGGAATACATAACACTTCGCAAATCATGTTATATCTTACCATGAAACATAGAAATGAGATGCGATATCGCGTTTTAAGAATCATATGAACTCTATTGCTACGAGACGTAGACATCTGCAATCGCTATTTCCTTGCAAGGAAGTGTCGCATTTACATTCATTTGAAGTGTAGACGAGGAATACATAACACTTCGCAAATCATATTATATCTTACCATGAAACGTAAAATTGAGATGCGATATCGCGTTTTAAGAAGCATTAGAACTCTATTGCTACGATACCTAGATATCTGCAGACGCTATTTCCTAGCAAGGAAGTGTCGCATTTACATTCATTTGAAGTGTAGACGAGGAATACATGATACTTCGCAAATCATATTATATCTTACCATGAAACATAGAAATGAGATGCGATATCGCGTTTTAAGAATCATAAGAACTCTATTGCTACGATACCTAGACATCTGCAAACGCTATTTCCTCGCAAGGAAGTGTCGCATTTACATTCATTTGAATCGTAGACGAGGAATGCATAACACATCGCAATGAATAATATATCTTATCAGGAAACATAGATATGAGATGCAATATCTCGTTTTAAGAAGCATTTGAACTCTATTGCTTCGATACGTAGACATCTGCAAACGCTATTTCCTAGCAAGGAAGTGTCGCATTTACATTCATTTGTAGTGTAGACGAGGAATACATAATACTTCGCAAATCATATTATATCTTACCATGAAACATAGAAATGAGATGCGATATCGCGTTTTAAGAAGCATTAGAACTCTATTGCTACGATACCTAGACATCTGCAGACGCTATTTCCTAGCAAGGAAGTGTCGCATTTACATTCATTTGAAGTGTAGACGAGGAATACATAACACTTCGCAATTCATATTATATCTTACCATGAAACGTAGAATTGAGATGCGATATCGCGTTTTAAGAAGCATTAGAACTCTATTGCTACGATACCTAGATATCTGCAGACGCTATTTCCTAGCAAGGAATTGTCGCATTTACATTCATTTGAAGTGTAGACGAGGAATACATGATACTTCGCAAATCATATTATATCTTACCATGAAACATAGAAATGAGATGCGATATCGCGTTTTAAGAATCATAAGAACTCTATTGCTACGATACCTAGACATCTGCAAACGCTATTTCCTCGCAAGGAAGTGTCGCATTTACATTCATTTGAATCGTAGACGAGGAATGCATAACACATCGCAATGAATAATATATCTTATCAGGAAACATAGATATGAGATGCAATATCTCGTTTTAAGAAGCATTTGAACTCTATTGCTTCGATACGTAGACATCTGCAAACGCTATTTCCTAGCAAGGAAGTGTCGCATTTACATTCATTTGAAGTGTAGACGAGGAATACATAATACTTCGCAAATCATATTATATCTTACCATGAAACATAGAAATGAGATGCGACATCGCGTTCTAAGAAGCATTAGAACACTACTGCTACGACAGGTAGACATTTGCAAACGCTATTTCCTTGCAAGGAAGTGTCGCATTTACATTCATTTGAAGTGTAGACGAGGAATACATAACACTTCGCAAATCATATTATATCTTACCATGAAACATAGAAATGAGATGCGATATCGCGTTTTAAGAATCATAGGAACTCTATTGCTACGATACGTAGACATCTGCAAACGCTATTTCCTTGCAAGGAAGTGTCGCATTTACATTCATTTGAATCGTAGACGAGGAATGCATAACACATCGCAATGAATATTATATCTTATCAGGAAATATAGATATGAGATGCAATATCTCGTTTTAAGAAGCATTTGAACTCTATTGCTTCGATACGTAGACATCTGCAAACGCTATTTCCTAGCGAGGAAGTATCGCATTCACATTCATTTGAAGTGTAGACCAGGAATACATAACACTTCGCAAATCATGTTATATCTTACCATGAAACATAGAAATGAGATGCAATATCGCGTTTTAAGAATCATATGAACTCTATTGCTACGAGTCGTAGACATCTGCAATCGCTATTTCCTTGCAAGGAAGTGTCGCATTTACATTCATTTGAAGTGTAGACGAGGAATACATAACACTTCTCAAATCATATTATATTTTACCATGAAACATAGAAATGAGATGCGATATCGCGTTTTAAGAAGCATTAGAACTCTATTGCTACGATACCTAGACATCTGCAGACGCTATTTCCTAGCAAGGAAGTGTCGCATTTACATTCCTTTGAAGTGTAGACGAGGAATACATGATACTTCGCAAATCATATTATATCTTACCATGAAACAGAGAAATGAGATGCGATATCGCGTTTTAAGAATCATAAGAACTCTATTGCTACGATACGTAGACATCTGCAAACGCTATTTCCTTGCAAGGAAGTGTCGCATTTACATTCATTTGAATCGTAGACGAGGAATGCATAACACGTCGAAATGAATATTATATCTTATCAGGAAACATAGATATGAGATGCAATATCTCGTTTTAAGAAGCATTTGAACTCTATTGTTTCGATACGTAGACATCTGCAAACGCTATTTCCTAGCAAGGAAGTGTCGCATTTACATTCATTTGAAGTTTAGGCGAGTAATACGTGACACTTCGCAAATCATATTATATCTTACCATGAAACATAGAAATGAGAATCGATATCGCGTTTTAAGAAGCATTAGAAAGCTATTGCTACGATACGTAGACATCTGCAAATGCTATTTCCTGGCGAGGAAGTATCGCATTCACATTCATTTGAAGTGTAGACAAGGAATACATGATACTACGCAAATCATATTATATCTTACCATGAAACATAGAAATGAGATGCGATATCGCGTTTTAAGAATCATAAGAACTCTATTGCTACGATACGTAGACATCTGCAAACGCTATTTCCTTGCAAGGAAGTGTCGCATTTACATTCATTTGAATCGTAGACGAGGAATGCATAACACTTCGCAATGAATATTATATTTTACCATGAAACATAGAAATGAGATGCGATATCGCGTTTTAAGAATCATAAGAACTCTATTGCTACGATACGTAGACATCTGCAAACGCTATTTCCTTGCAAGGAAGTGTCGCATTTACATTCATTTGAATCGTAGACGAGGAATGCATAACACTTCGAAATGAATATTATATCTTATCAGGAAACATAAATATGAGATGCAATATCTCGTTTTAAGAAGCATTTGAACTCTATTGCTTCGATGCGTAGACGTCTGCAAACGCTATTTCCTAGCAAGTAAGTGTCGCATTTACATTCATTTGAAGTGTAGGCGAGGAATACGTGACACTTCGCAAATCATATTATATCTTACCATGAAACATAGAAATGAGATGCGATATCGCGTTTTAAGAAGCATTAGAACTCTATTGCTACGATACCTAGACATCTGCAGACGCTATTTCCTAGCAGGGAAGTATCGCATTTACATTCATATGTAGTGTAGACGAGGAATACATGACACTTCGCAAATCATGTTATATCTTACCATGAAACATAGAAATGAGATGAGATATCGCGTTTTAAGAAGCATTAGAACACTATTGCTACGATACCTAGACATCTGCAGACGCTATTTCCTAGCAAGGAAGTGTCGCATTTACATTCAATTGAAGGGTGTACGAGGAATACATGATACTTCGCAAATCATATTATATCTTACCATGAAACATAGAAATGAGATGCGATATCGCGTTTTAAGAAGCATTAGAACTCTATTGCTACGATACCTAGACATCTACAGACGCTATTTCCTAGCAAGGAAGTGCGCATTTACATTCATTTGAAGTGTAGACGAGGAATACATGATACTTCGCAAATCATATTATTTCTTACCATGAAACATAGAAATGAGATGCGATATCGCGTTTTAAGAATCATAAGAACTCTATTGCTACGATACGTAGACATCTGCAAACGCTATTTCCTAGCGAGGAAGTGTCGCATTTACATTCATTTGAAGTGTAGACGAGGAATACAAGATACATCGCAAATCATATTATATCTTACCATGAAACATAGAAATGAGATGCGATATCGCGTTTTAAGCATCATAAGAACTCTATTGCTACGATACGCAGACATCTGCAAACGCTATTTCCTTGCAAGGAAGTGTCGCATTTACATTCATTTGAATCGTAGACAAGGAATGCATAACACTTCGCAATGAATATTATATCTTATCAGGAAACATAGATATGAGATGCAATATCTCGTTTTAAGAAGCATTTGAACTCTATTGCTTCGATACGTAGACATCTGCAAACGCTATTTCCTAGCAAGGAAGTGTCGCATTTACATTCATTTGAAGTGTAGGCGAGGAATACGTGACACTTCGCAAATCATATTATATCTTACCATGAAACATAGAAATGAGGTGCGATATCGCGTTTTAAGAAGCATTAGAACACTATTGCTACGATACCTAGACATCTGCAGACGCTATTTCCTAGCAAGGAAGTATCGCATTTGCATTCATTTGTAGTGTAGACGAGGAATACATGACAATTCGCAAATCATGTTATATCTTACCATGAAACATAGAAATGAGATGCGATATCGCGTTTTAAGAAGACATTAGAACTCTATTGCTACGATACGTAGACATCTGCAAACGCTATTTCCTTGCAAGGAAGTGTCGCATTTACATTCATTTGAAGTGTAGACGAGGAATACATAACACTTCGCAAATCATATTATATCTTACCATGAAACGTAGAATTGAGATGCGATATCGCGTTTTAAGAAGCATTATAACTCTATTGCTACGATACCTAGATATCTGCAGACGCTATTTCCTAGCAAGGAAGTGTCGCATTTACATTCATTTGAAGTGTAGACGAGGAATACATGATACTTCGCAAATCATATTATATCTTACCATGAAACATAGAAATGAGATGCGATATCGCGTTTTAAGAATCATAAGAACTCTATTGCTACGATACGTAGACATCTGCAAACGCTATTTCCTTGCAAGGAAGTGTCGCATTTACATTCATTTGAATCGTAGACGAGGAATGCATAACACTTCGCAATGAATATTATATCTTATCAGGAAACATAGATATGAGATGCAATATCTCGTTTTAAGAAGCATTTGAACTCTATTGCTACGATACGTAGACTTCTGCAATCGCTATTTCCTAGCAAGGAAGTGTCGCATTTACATTCATTTGAATCGTAGGCGAGGAATGCATAACACTTCGCAATGAATATTATATCTTATCATGAAACATAGATATGAGATGCAATATCTCGTTTTAAGAAGCATTTGAACTCTATTGCTTCGATACGTAGACATCTGCAAACGCTATTTCCTTGCAAGGAAGTGTCGCATTTACATTCATTTGAAGTGTAGACGAGGAATACATAACACTTCGCAAGTCATATTATATCTTACCATGGAACATAGAAATGAGATGCGACGTCGCGTTCTAAGAAGCATTAGAACACTACTGCTACGATAGGTAGACATTTGCAAACGCTATTTCCTTGCAAGGAAGTGTCGCATTTACATTCATTTGAAGTGTAGACGAGGAATACATATCACTTCGCAAATCATATTATATCTTACCATGAAACTTAGAAATGAGATGCGATATCGCGTTTTAAGAATCATACGAACTCTATTGCTACGATACGTAGACATCTGCGAACGATATTTCCTTGCAAAGAAGTGTCGCATTTACATTCATTTGTAGTGTAGACGAGGAATACATGACACTTCGCAAATCATGTTATATCTTACCATGAAACATAGAAATGAGATGCGATATCGCGTTTTAAGAAGCATTAGAACACTATTGCTACGATACCTAGACATCTGCAGACGCTATTTCCTAGCAAGGAAGTGTCGCATTTACATTCAATTGAAGGGTAGACGAGGAATACATGATACTTCGCAAATCATATTATATCTTACCATGAAACATAGAAATGAGATGCGATATCGCGTTTTAAGAAGCATTATAACTCTATTGCTACGATAGCTAGACATCTGCAAACGCTATTTCCTAGCGAGAAGTATCGCATTCACATTCATTTGAAGTGTAGACAAGGAATACATAACACTTCGCGAATCATGTTATATCTTACCATGAAATATAGAAATGAGATGCGATATCGCGTTTTAAGAATCATATGAACTCTATTGCTACGAGACGTAGACATCTGCAATCGCTATTTCCTTGCAAGGAAGTGTCGCATTTACATTCATTTGAAGTGTAGACGAGGAATACATAACACTTCGCAAATCATGTTATATCTTACCATGAAACATAGAAATGAGATGCGATATCGCGTTTTAAGAAGCATTAGAACACTATTGCTACGATACCTAGACATCTGCAGACGCTATTTCCTAGCAAGGAAGTGTCGCATTTACATTCAATTGAAGGGTAGACGAGGAATACATGATACTTCGCAAATCATATTATATCTTACCATGAAACATAGAAATGAGATGCGATATCGCGTTTTAAGAAGCATTATAACTCTATTGCTACGATAGCTAGACATCTGCAAACGCTATTTCCTAGCGAGGAAGTATCGCATTCACATTCATTTGAAGTGTAGACAAGGAATACATAACACTTCGCGAATCATGTTATATCTTACCATGAAATATAGAAATGAGATGCGATATCGCGTTTTAAGAATCATATGAACTCTATTGCTACGAGACGTAGACATCTGCAATCGCTATTTCCTTGCAAGGAAGTGTCGCATTTACATTCATTTGAAGTGTAGACGAGGAATACATAACACTTCGCAAATCATATTATATCTTACCATGGAACATAGAAATGAGATGCGACATCGCGTTCTAAGAAGCATTAGAACACTACTGCTACGATAGGTAGACATTAGCAAACGCTATTTCCTTGCAAGGAAGTGTCGCATTTACATTCATTTGAAGTGTAGACGAGGAATACATATCACTTCGCAAATCATATTATATCTTACCATGAAACTTAGAAATGAGATGCGATATCGCGTTTTAAGAATCATAGGAACTCTATTGCTACGATACGTAGACATCTGCGAACGATATTTCCTTGCAAAGAAGTGTCGCATTTACATTCATTTGTAGTGTAGACGAGGAATACATGACACTTCGCAAATCATGTTATATCTTACCATGAAACATAGAAATGAGATGCGATATCGCGTTTTAAGAAGCATTAGAACACTATTGCTACGATACCTAGACATCTGCAGACGCTATTTCCTAGCAAGGAAGTGTCGCATTTACATTCAATTGAAGGGTAGACGAGGAATACATGATACTTCGCAAATCATATTATATCTTACCATGAAACATAGAAATGAGATGCGATATCGCGTTTTAAGAAGCAATATAACTCTATTGCTACGATAGCTAGACATCTGCAAACGGTATTTCATAGCGAGGAAGTATCGCATTCACATTCATTTGAAGTGTAGACAAGGAATACATAACACTTCGCGAATCATGTTATATCTTACCATGAAATATAGAAATGAGATGCGATATCGCGTTTTAAGAATCATATGAACTCTATTGCTACGAGACGTAGACATCTGCAATCGCTATTTCCTTGCAAGGAAGTGTCGCACTTACATTCATTTGAAGTGTAGACGAGGAATACATAACACTTCGCAAATCATATTATATCTTACCATGAAACATAGAAATGAGATGCGATATCGCGTTTTAAGCATCATAAGAACTCTATTGCTACGAGACGTAGACATCTGCAATCGCTATTTCCTTGCAAGGAAGTGTCGCATTTACATTCATTTGAAGTGTAGACGAGGAATACATAACACTTCGCAAATCATGTTATTTCTTACCATGAAACATAGAAATAAGATGCGATATCGCGTTTTAAGAATCATATGAACTCTATTGCTACGATACCTAGACATCTGCAGACGCTATTTCCTAGCAAGGAAGTGTCGCATTAACATTCATTTGAAGTGTAGACGAGGAATACATGATACTTCGCAAATCATATTATATCTTATCATGAAACATAGAAATGAGATGCGATATCGCGTTCTAAGAATCATAAGAACTCTATTGCTACGATACCTCGACATCTGCAAACGCTATTTCCTCGCAAGGAAGTGTCGCATTTACATTCATTTGAATCGTAGACAAGGAATACATAACACTTCGCAAATCATGTTATTTCTTACCATGAAACATAGAAATGAGATGCGATATCGCGTTTTAAGAATCATATGAACTCTATTGCTACGAGACGTAGACATCTGCAATCGCTATTTCCTTGCAAGGAAGTATCGCATTTACATTCATTTGAAGTGTAGACAAGGAATACATGACACTTCGCAAATCTTATTATATCTTACCATGAAACATAGAAATGAGATTCGACATCGCGTTTCAAGAAGCATTAGATAGCTATTGCTACAATACGTAGACATCTGCAAACGCTATTTCCTAGCGAGGAAGTATCGCATTCACATTCATTTGAAGTGTAGACCAGGAATACATAACACTTCTCAAATCATATTATATTTTACCATGAAACATAGAAATGAGATGCGATATCGCGTTTTAAGAAGCATTAGAACTCTATTGCTACGATACCTAGACATCAGCAGACGCTATTTCCTAGCAAGGAAGTGTCGCATTTACATTCATTTGAAGTGTAGACGAGGAATACATGATACTTCGCAAATCATATTATATCTTACCATGAAACAGAGAAATGAGATGCGATATCGCGTTTTAAGAATCATAAGAACTCTATTGCTACGATACGTAGACATCTGCAAACGCTATTTCCTTGCAAGGAAGTGTCGCATTTACATTCATTTGAATCGTAGACGAGGAATGCATAACACTTCGCAATGAATATTATATTTTACCATGAAACATAGAAATGAGATGCGATATCGCGTTTTAAGAATCATAAGAACTCTATTGCTACGATACGTAGACATCTGCAAACGCTATTTCCTTGCAAGGAAGTGTCGCATTTACATTCATTTGAATCGTAGACGAGGAATGCATAACACTTCGAAATGAATATTATATCTTATCAGGAAACATAGATATGAGATGCAATATCTCGTTTTAAGAAGCATTTGAACTCTATTGCTTCGATGCGTAGACGTCTGCAAACGCTATTTCCTAGCAAGGAAGTGTCGCATTTACATTCATTTGAAGTGTAGGCGAGGAATACATGATACTTCGCAAATCATATTATATCTTACCATGAAACAGAGAAATGAGATGCGATATCGCGTTTTAAGAATCATAAGAACTCTATTGCTACGATACGTAGACATCTGCAAACGCTATTTCCTTGCAAGGAAGTGTCGCATTTACATTCATTTGAATCGTAGACGAGGAATGCATAACACTTCGCAATGAATATTATATTTTACCATGAAACATAGAAATGAGATGCGATATCGCGTTTTAAGAATCATAAGAACTCTATTGCTACGATACGTAGACATCTGCAAACGCTATTTCCTTGCAAGGAAGTGTCGCATTTACATTCATTTGAATCGTAGACGAGGAATGCATAACACATCGCAATGAATAATATATCTTATCAGGAAACATAGATATGAGATGCAATATCTCGTTTTAAGAAGCATTTGAACTCTATTGCTTCGATACGTAGACATCTGCAAACGCTATTTCCTAGCAAGGAAGTGTCGCATTTACATTCATTTGAAGTGTAGACGAGGAATACATAATACTTCGCAAATCATATTATATCTTACCATGAAACATAGAAATGAGATGCGACATCGCGTTCTAAGAAGCATTAGAACACTACTGCTACGACAGGTAGACATTTGCAAACGCTATTTCCTTGCAAGGAAGTGTCGCATTTACATTCATTTGAAGTGTAGACGAGGAATACATAACACTTCGCAAATCATATTATATCTTACCATGAAACATAGAAATGAGATGCGATATCGCGTTTTAAGAAGCATTAGAACTCTATTGCTACGATACGTAGACATCTGCAGACGCTATTTCCTAGCAAGGAAGTGTCGCATTTACATTCATTTGAAGTGTAGACGAGGAATACATGATACTTCGCAAATCATATTATATCTTACCATGAAACATAGAAATGAGATGCGATATCGCGTTTTAAGAATCATAAGAACTCTATTGCTACGATACCTAGACATCTGCAAACGCTATTTCCTCCCAAGGAAGTGTCGCATTTACATTCATTTGAATCGTAGACGAGGAATGCATAACACAACGCAATGAATATTATATCTTATCAGGAAACATAGATATGAGATGCAATATCTCGTTTTAAGAAGCATTTGAACTCTATTGCTTCGAAACGTAGACATCTGCAATCGCTATTTCCTTGCAAGGAAGTGTCGCATTTACATTCATTTGAAGTGTAGACGAGGAATACATAACACTTCGCAAATCATATTATACCTTACCTTGAAACATAGAAATGAGAAGCGATATCGCGTTTTAAGAAGCATTAGAACTCTATTGCTACGATACCTAGACATCTGGAGACGCTATTTCCTAGCAAGGAAGTGTCGCATTTACATTCATTTGAAGTGTAGACGAGGAATACATGATACTTCGCAAATCATATTATATCTTACCATGAAACATAGAAATGAGATGCGATATCGCGTTTTAAGAATCATAAGAACTCTATTGCTACGATACGTAGACATCTGCAAACGCTATTTCCTTGCAAGGAAGTGTCGCATTTACATTCATTTGAATCGTAGACGAGGAATGCATAACACTTCGCAATGAATATTATATCTTATCAGGAAACATAGATATGAGATGCAATATCTCGTTTTAAGAAGCATTTGAACTCTATTGCTACGATACGTAGACTTCTGCAATCGCTATTTCCTAGCAAGGAAGTGTCGCATTTACATTCATTTGAATCGTAGGCGAGGAATGCATAACACTTCGCAATGAATATTATATCTTATCATGAAACATAGATATGAGATGCAATATCTCGTTTTAAGAAGCATTTGAACTCTATTGCTTCGATACGTAGACATCTGCAAACGCTATTTCCTTGCAAGGAAGTGTCGCATTTACATTCATTTGAAGTGTAGACGAGGAATACATAACACTTCGCAAGTCATATTATATCTTACCATGGAACATAGAAATGAGATGCGACGTCGCGTTCTAAGAAGCATTAGAACACTACTGCTACGATAGGTAGACATTTGCAAACGCTATTTCCTTGCAAGGAAGTGTCGCATTTACATTCATTTGAAGTGTAGACGAGGAATACATATCACTTCGCAAATCATATTATATCTTACCATGAAACTTAGAAATGAGATGCGATATCGCGTTTTAAGAATCATAGGAACTCTATTGCTACGATACGTAGACATCTGCGAACGATATTTCCTTGCAAAGAAGTGTCGCATTTACATTCATTTGTAGTGTAGACGAGGAATACATGACACTTCGCAAATCATGTTATATCTTACCATGAAACATAGAAATGAGATGCGATATCGCGTTTTAAGAAGCATTAGAACACTATTGCTACGATACCTAGACATCTGCAGACGCTATTTCCTAGCAAGGAAGTGTCGCATTTACATTCAATTGAAGGGTAGACGAGGAATACATGATACTTCGCAAATCATATTATATCTTACCATGAAACATAGAAATGAGATGCGATATCGCGTTTTAAGAAGCATTATAACTCTATTGCTACGATAGCTAGACATCTGCAAACGCTATTTCCTAGCGAGGAAGTATCGCATTCACATTCATTTGAAGTGTAGACAAGGAATACATAACACTTCGCGAATCATGTTATATCTTACCATGAAATATAGAAATGAGATGCGATATCGCGTTTTAAGAATCATATGAACTCTATTGCTACGAGACGTAGACATCTGCAATCGCTATATCCTTGCAAGGAAGTGTCGCATTTACATTCATTTGAAGTGTAGACGAGGAATACATAACACTTCGCAAATCATATTATATCTTACCATGGAACATAGAAATGAGATGCGACATCGCGTTCTAAGAAGCATTAGAACACTACTGCTACGATAGGTAGACATTTGCAAACGCTATTTCCTTGCAAGGAAGTGTCGCATTTACATTCATTTGAAGTGTAGACGAGGAATACATATCACTTCGCAAATCATATTATATCTTACCATGAAACTTAGAAATGAGATGCGATATCGCGTTTTAAGAATCATAGGAACTCTATTGCTACGATACGTAGACATCTGCGAACGATATTTCCTTGCAAAGAAGTGTCGCATTTACATTCATTTGTAGTGTAGACGAGGAATACATGACACTTCGCAAATCATGTTATATCTTACCATGAAACATAGAAATGAGATGCGATATCGCGTTTTAAGAAGCACTAGAACACTATTGCTACGATACCTAGACATCTGCAGACGCTATTTCCTAGCAAGGAAGTGTCGCATTTACATTCAATTGAAGGGTAGACGAGGAATACATGATACTTCGCAAATCATATTATATCTTACCATGAAACATAGAAATGAGATGCGATATCGCGTTTTAAGAAGCAATATAACTCTATTGCTACGATAGCTAGACATCTGCAAACGGTATTTCATAGCGAGGAAGTATCGCATTCACATTCATTTGAAGTGTAGACAAGGAATACATAACACTTCGCGAATCATGTTATATCTTACCATGAAATATAGAAATGAGATGCGATATCGCGTTTTAAGAATCATATGAACTCTATTGCTACGAGACGTAGACATCTGCAATCGCTATTTCCTTGCAAGGAAGTGTCGCACTTACATTCATTTGAAGTGTAGACGAGGAATACATAACACTTCGCAAATCATGTTATTTCTTACCATGAAACATAGAAATAAGATGCGATATCGCGTTTTAAGAATCATATGAACTCTATTGCTACGATACCTAGACATCTGCAGACGCTATTTCCTAGCAAGGAAGTGTCGCATTAACATTCATTTGAAGTGTAGACGAGGAATACATGATACTTCGCAAATCATATTATATCTTATCATGAAACATAGAAATGAGATGCGATATCGCGTTTTAAGAATCATAAGAACTCTATTGCTACGATACCTCGACATCTGCAAACGCTATTTCCTCGCAAGGAAGTGTCGCATTTACATTCATTTGAATCGTAGACAAGGAATACATAACACTTCGCAAATCATGTTATTTCTTACCATGAAACATAGGAATGAGATGCGATATCGCGTTTTAAGAATCATATGAACTCTATTGCTACGAGACGTAGACATCTGCAATCGCTATTTCCTTGCAAGGAAGTATCGCATTTACATTCATTTGAAGTGTAGACAAGGAATACATGACACTTCGCAAATCTTATTATATCTTACCATGAAACATAGAAATGAGATTCGACATCGCGTTTCAAGAAGCATTAGATAGCTATTGCTACAATACGTAGACATCTGCAAACGCTATTTCCTAGCGAGGAAGTATCGCATTCACATTCATTTGAAGTGTAGACCAGGAATACATAACACTTCTCAAATCATATTATATTTTACCATGAAACATAGAAATGAGATGCGATATCGCGTTTTAAGAAGCATTAGAACTCTATTGCTACGATACCTAGACATCTGCAGACGCTATTTCCTAGCAAGGAAGTGTCGCATTTACATTCATTTGAAGTGTAGACGAGGAATACATGATACTTCGCAAATCATATTATATCTTACCATGAAACAGAGAAATGAGATGCGATATCGCGTTTTAAGAATCATAAGAACTCTATTGCTACGATACGTAGACATCTGCAAACGCTATTTCCTTGCAAGGAAGTGTCGCATTTACATTCATTTGAATCGTAGACGAGGAATGCATAACACTTCGCAATGAATATTATATTTTACCATGAAACATAGAAATGAGATGCGATATCGCGTTTTAAGAATCATAAGAACTCTATTGCTACGATACGTAGACATCTGCAAACGCTATTTCCTTGCAAGGAAGTGTCGCATTTACATTCATTTGAATCGTAGACGAGGAATGCATAACACTTCGAAATGAATATTATATCTTATCAGGAAACATAGATATGAGATGCAATATCTCGTTTTAAGAAGCATTTGAACTCTATTGCTTCGATGCGTAGACGTCTGCAAACGCTATTTCCTAGCAAGGAAGTGTCGCATTTACATTCATTTGAAGTGTAGGCGAGGAATACATGATACTTCGCAAATCATATTATATCTTACCATGAAACAGAGAAATGAGATGCGATATCGCGTTTTAAGAATCATAAGAACTCTATTGCTACGATACGTAGACATCTGCAAACGCTATTTCCTTGCAAGGAAGTGTCGCATTTACATTCATTTGAATCGTAGACGAGGAATGCATAACACTTCGCAATGAATATTATATTTTACCATGAAACATAGAAATGAGATGCGATATCGCGTTTTAAGAATCATAAGAACTCTATTGCTACGATACGTAGACATCCGCAAACGCTATTTCCTTGCAAGGAAGTGTCGCATTTACATTCATTTGAATCGTAGACGAGGAATGCATAACACATCGCAATGAATAATATATCTTATCAGGAAACATAGATATGAGATGCAATATCTCGTTTTAAGAAGCATTTGAACTCTATTGCTTCGATACGTAGACATCTGCAAACGCTATTTCCTAGCAAGGAAGTGTCGCATTTACATTCATTTGAAGTGTAGACGAGGAATACATAATACTTCGCAAATCATATTATATCTTACCATGAAACATAGAAATGAGATGCGACATCGCGTTCTAAGAAGCATTAGAACACTACTGCTACGACAGGTAGACATTTGCAAACGCTATTTCCTTGCAAGGAAGTGTCGCATTTACATTCATTTGAAGTGTAGACGAGGAATACATAACACTTCGCAAATCATATTATATCTTACCATGAAACATAGAAATGAGATGCGATATCGCGTTTTAAGAATCATAGGAACTCTATTGCTACGATACGTAGACATCTGCAAACGCTATTTCCTTGCAAGGAAGTGTCGCATTTACATTCATTTGAATCGTAGACGAGGAATGCATAACACATCGCAATGAATATTATATCTTATCAGGAAATATAGATATGAGATGCAATATCTCGTTTTAAGAAGCATTTGAACTCTATTGCTTCGATACGTAGACATCTGCAAACGCTATTTCCTAGCAAGGAAGTATCGCATTCACATTCATTTGAAGTGTAGACAAGGAATACATGATACTTCGCAAATCATATTATATCTTACCATGAAACATAGAAATGAGATGCGATATCGCGTTTTAAGAATCATAAGAACTCTATTGCTACGATACGTAGACATCTGCAAACGCTATTTCCTTGCAAGGAAGTGTCGCATTTACATTCATTTGAATCGTAGACGAGGAATGCATAACACTTCGCAATGAATATTATATTTTACCATGAAACATAGAAATGAGATGCGATATCGCGTTTTAAGAATCATAAGAACTCTATTGCTACGATACGTAGACATCTGCAAACGCTATTTCCTTGCAAGGAAGTGTCGCATTTACATTCATTTGAATCGTAGACGAGGAATGCATAACACTTCGAAATGAATATTATATCTTATCAGGAAACATAAATATGAGATGCAATATCTCGTTTTAAGAAGCATTTGAACTCTATTGCTTCGATGCGTAGACGTCTGCAAACGCTATTTCCTAGCAAGGAAGTGTCGCATTTACATTCATTTGAAGTGTAGGCGAGGAATACGTGACACTTCGCAAATCATATTATATCTTACCATGAAACATAGAAATGAGATGCGATATCGCGTTTTAAGAAGCATTAGAACTCTATTGCTACGATACCTAGACATCTGCAGACGCTATTTCCTAGCAGGGAAGTATCGCATTTACATTCATATGTAGTGTAGACGAGGAATACATGACACTTCGCAAATCATGTTATATCTTACCATGAAACATAGAAATGAGATGCGATATCGCGTTTTAAGAAGCATTAGAACACTATTGCTACGATACCTAGATATCTGCAGACGCTATTTCCTAGCAAGGAAGTGTCGCATTTACATTCAATTGAAGGGTGTACGAGGAATACATGATACTTCGCAAATCATATTATATCTTACCATGAAACATAGAAATGAGATGCGATATCGCGTTTTAAGAAGCATTAGAACTCTATTGCTACGATACCTAGACATCTACAGACGCTATTTCCTAGCAAGGAAGTGTCGCATTTACATTCATTTGAAGTGTAGACGAGGAATACATGATACTTCGCAAATCATATTATTTCTTACCATGAAACATAGAAATGAGATGCGATATCGCGTTTTAAGAATCATAAGAACTCTATTGCTACGATACGTAGACATCTGCAAACGCTATTTCCTAGCGAGGAAGTGTCGCATTTACATTCATTTGAAGTGTAGACGAGGAATACAAGATACATCGCAAATCATATTATATCTTACCATGAAACATAGAAATGAGATGCGATATCGCGTTTTAAGCATCATAAGAACTCTATTGCTACGATACGCAGACATCTGCAAACGCTATTTCCTTGCAAGGAAGTGTCGCATTTACATTCAATTGAATCGTAGACAAGGAATGCATAACACTTCGCAATGAATATTATATCTTATCAGGAAACATAGATATGAGATGCAATATCTCGTTTTAAGAAGCATTTCAACTCTATTGCTTCGATACGTAGACATCTGCAAACGCTATTTCCTAGCAAGGAAGTGTCGCATTTACATTCATTTGAAGTGTAGGCGAGGAATACGTGACACTTCGCAAATCATATTATATCTTACCATGAAACATAGAAATGAGATGCGATATCGCGTTTTAAGAAGCATTAGAACTCTATTGCTACGATACCTAGACATCTGCAGACGCTATTTCCTAGCAGGGAAGTATCGCATTTACATTCATATGTAGTGTAGACGAGAAATACATGACACTTCGCAAATCATGTTATATCTTACCATGAAACATAGAAATGAGATGCGATATCGCGTTTTAAGAAGCATTAGAACACTACTGCTACGATACCTAGACATCTGCAGACGCTATTTCCTAGCAAGGAAGTGTCGCATTTACATTCAATTGGAGGGTGTACGAGGAATACATGATACTTCGCAAATCATATTATATCTTACCATGAAACATAGAAATGAGATGCGATATCGCGTTTTAAGAAGCATTAGAACTCTATTGCTACGATACCTAGACATCTACAGACGCTATTTCCTAGCAAGGAAGTGTCGCATTTACATACATTTGAAGTGTAGACGAGGAATACTTGATTCTTCGCAAATCATATTATTTCTTACCATGAAACATAGAAATGAGATGCGATATCGCGTTTTAAGAATCATAAGAACTCTATTGCTACGATACGTAGACATCTGCAAACGCTATTTCCTAGCGAGGAAGTGTCGCATTTACATTCATTTGAAGTGTAGACGAGGAATACAAGATACATCGCAAATCATATTATATCTTACCATGAAACATAGAAATGAGATGCGATATCGCGTTTTAAGCATCATAAGAACTCTATTGCTACGATACGCAGACATCTGCAAACGCTATTTCCTTGCAAGGAAGTGTCGCATTTACATTCATTTGAATCGTAGACAAGGAATGCATAACACTTCGCAATGAATATTATATCTTATCAGGAAACATAGATATGAGATGCAATATCTCGTTTTAAGAAGCATTTGAACTCTATTGCTTCGATACGTAGACATCTGCAAACGCTATTTCCTAGCAAGGAAGTGTCGCATTTACATCATTTGAAGTGTAGGCGAGGAATACGTGACACTTCGCAAATCATATTATATCTTACCATGAAACATAGAAATGAGGTGCGATATCGCGTTTTAAGAAGCATTAGAACACTATTGCTACGATACCTAGACATCTGCAGACGCTATTTCCTAGCAAGGAAGTATCGCATTTACATTCATTTGTAGTGTAGACGAGGAATACATGACATTTCGCAAATCATGTTATATCTTACCATGAAACATAGAAATGAGATGCGATATCGCGTTTTAAGAAGACATTAGAACTCTATTGCTACGATACGTAGACATCTGCAAACGCTATTTCCTTGCAAGGAAGTGTCGCATTTACATTCATTTGAAGTGTAGACGAGGAATACATGATACTTCGCAAATCATATTATATCTTACCATGAAACATAGAAATGAGATGCGATATCGCGTTTTAAGAATCATAAGAACTCTATTGCTACGATACCTAGACATCTGCAAACGCTATTTCCTCGCAAGGAAGTGTCGCATTTACATTCATTTGAATCGTAGACGAGGAATGCATAACACATCGCAATGAATAATATATCTTATCAGGAAACATAGATATGAGATGCAATATCTCGTTTTAAGAAGCATTTGAACTCTATTGCTTCGATACGTAGACATCTGCAAACGCTATTTCCTAGCAAGGAAGTATCGCATTTACATTCATTTGAAGTGTAGACGAGGAATACATAATACTTCGCAAATCATATTATATCTTACCATGAAACATAGAAATGAGATGCGACATCGCGTTCTAAGAAGCATTAGAACACTACTGCTACGACAGGTAGACATTTGCAAACGCTATTTCCTTGCAAGGAAGTGTCGCATTTACATTCATTTGAAGTGTAGACGAGGAATACATAACACTTCGCAAATCATATTATATCTTACCATGAAACATAGAAATGAGATGCGATATCGCGTTTTAAGAATCATAGGAACTCTATTGCTACGATACGTAGACATCTGCAAACGCTATTTCCTTGCAAGGAAGTGTCGCATTTACATTCATTTGAATCGTAGACGAGGAATGCATAACACATCGCAATGAATATTATATCTTATCAGGAAATATAGATATGAGATGCAATATCTCGTTTTAAGAAGCATTTGAACTCTATTGCTTCGATACGTAGACATCTGCAAACGCTATTTCCTAGCGAGGAAGTATCGCATTCACATTCATTTGAAGTGTAGACCAGGAATACATAACACTTCGCAAATCATGTTATATCTTACCATGAAACATAGAAATGAGATGCAATATCGCGTTTTAAGAATCATATGAACTCTATTGCTACGAGTCGTAGACATCTGCAATCGCTATTTCCTTGCAAGGAAGTGTCGCATTTACATTCATTTGAAGTGTAGACGAGGAATACATAACACTTCTCAAATCATATTATATTTTACCATGAAACATAGAAATGAGATGCGATATCGCGTTTTAAGAAGCATTAGAACTCTATTGCTACGATACCTAGACATCTGCAGACGCTATTTCCTAGCAAGGAAGTGTCGCATTTACATTCATTTGAAGTGTAGACGAGGAATACATGATACTTCGCAAATCATAATATATCTTACCATGAAACTGAGAAATGAGATGCGATATCGCGTTTTAAGAATCATAAGAACTCTATTGCTACGATACGTAGACATCTGCAAACGCTATTTCCTTGCAAGGAAGTGTCGCATTTACATTCATTTGAATCGTAGACGAGGAATGCATAACACGTCGAAATGAATATTATATCTTATCAGGAAACATAGATATGAGAATGCAATATCTCGTTTTAAGAAGCATTTGAACTCTATTGTTTCGATACGTAGACATCTGCAAACGCTATTTCCTAGCAAGGAAGTGTCGCATTTACATTCATTTGAAGTGTAGGCGAGTAATACGTGACACTTCGCAAATCATATTATATCTTACCATGAAACATAGAAATGAGAATCGATATCGCGTTTTAAGAAGCATTAGAAAGCTATTGCTACGATACGTAGACATCTGCAAATGCTATTTCCTGGCGAGGAAGTATCGCATCACATTCATTTGAAGTGTAGACAAGGAATACATGATACTTCGCAAATCATATTATATCTTACCATGAAACATAGAAATGAGATGCGATATCGCGTTTTAAGAATCATAAGAACTCTATTGCTACGATACGTAGACATCTGCAAACGCTATTTCCTTGCAAGGAAGTGTCGCCTTTACATTCATTTGAATCGTAGACGAGGAATGCATAACACTTCGCAATGAATATTATATTTTACCATGAAACATAGAAATGAGATGCGATATCGCGTTTTAAGAATCATAAGAACTCTATTGCTACGATACGTAGACATCTGCAAACGCTATTTCCTTGCAAGGAAGTGTCGCATTTACATTTCATTTGAATCGTAGACGAGGAATGCATAACACTTCGCAATGAATATTATATTTTACCATGAACATAGAAATGAGATGCGATATCGCGTTTTAAGAATCATAAGAACTCTATTGCTACGATACGTAGACATCTGCAAACGCTAATTCCTTGCAAGGAAGTGTCGCATTTACATTCATTTGAATCGTAGACGAGGAATGCATAACACTTCGAAATGAATATTATATCTTATCAGGAAACATAGATATGAGATGCAATATCTCGTTTTAAGAAGCATTTGAACTCTATTGCTTCGATGCGTAGACGTCTGCAAACGCTATTTCCTAGCAAGGAAGTGTCGCATTTACATTCATTTGAAGTGTAGGCGAGGAATACATGATACTTCGCAAATCATATTATATCCATTACCATGAAACAGAGAAATGAGATGCGATATCGCGTTTTAAGAATCATAAGAACTCTATTGCTACGATACGTAGACATCTGCAAACGCTATTTCCTTGCAAGGAAGTGTCGCATTTACATTCATTTGAATCGTAGACGAGGAATGCATAACACTTCGCTATGAATATTATATTTTACCATGAAACGTAGAAATGAGATGCGATACGCGTTTTAAGAATCATAAGAACTCTATTGCTACGATACGTAGACATCCGCAAACGCTATTTCCTTGCAAGGAAGTGTCGCATTTACATTCATTTGAATCGTAGACGAGGAATGCATAACACATCGCAATGAATAATATATCTTATCAGGAAACATAGATATGAGATGCAATATCTCGTTTTAAGAAGCATTTGAACTCTATTGCTTCGATACGTAGACATCTGCAAACGCTATTTCCTAGCAAGGAAGTGTCGCATTTACATTCATTTGAAGTGTAGACGAGGAAATACATAATACTTCGCAAATCATATTATATCTTACCATGAAACATAGAAATGAGATGCGACATCGCGTTCTAAGAAGCATTAGAACACTACTGCTACGACAGGTAGACATTTGCAAACGCTATTTCCTTGCAAGGAAGTGTCGCATTTACATTCATTTGAAGTGTAGACGAGGAATACATAACACTTCGCAAATCATATTATATCTTACCATGAAACATAGAAATGAGATGCGATATCGCGTTTTAAGAATCATAGGAACTCTATTGCTACGATACGTAGACATCTGCAAACGCTATTTCTTGCAAGGAAGTGTCGCATTTACATTCATTTGAATCGTAGACGAGGAATGCATAACACATCGCAATGAATATTATATCTTATCAGGAAATATAGATATGAGATGCAATATCTCGTTTTAAGAAGCATTTGAACTCTATTGCTTCGATACGTAGACATCTGCAAACGCTATTTCCTAGCAAGGAAGTATCGCATTCACATTCATTTGAAGTGTAGACAAGGAATACATGATACTTCGCAAATCATATTATATCTTACCATGAAACATAGAAATGAGATGCGATATCGCGTTTTAAGAATCATAAGAACTCTATTGCTACGATACGTAGACATCTGCAAACGCTATTTCCTTGCAAGGAAGTGTCGCATTTACATTCATTTGAATCGTAGACGAGGAATGCATAACACTTCGCAATGAATATTATATTTTACCATGAAACATAGAAATGAGATGCGATATCGCGTTTTAAGAATCATAAGAACTCTATTGCTACGATACGTAGACATCTGCAAACGCTATTTCCTTGCAAGGAAGTGTCGCATTTACATTCATTTGAATCGTAGACGAGGAATGCATAACACTTCGAAATGAATATTATATCTTATCAGGAAACATAAATATGAGATGCAATATCTCGTTTTAAGAAGCATTTGAACTCTATTGCTTCGATGCGTAGACGTCTGTAAACGCTATTTCCTAGCAAGGAAGTGTCGCATTTACATTCATTTGAAGTGTAGGCGAGGAATACGTGACACTTCGCAAATCATATTATATCTTACCATGAAACATAGAAATGAGATGCGATATCGCGTTTTAAGAAGCATTAGAACTCTATTGCTACGATACCTAGACATCTGCAGACGCTATTTCCTAGCAGGGAAGTATCGCATTTACATTCATATGTAGTGTAGACGAGGAATACATGACACTTCGCAAATCATGTTATATCTTACCATGAAACATAGAAATGAGATGCGATATCGCGTTTTAAGAAGCATTAGAACACTATTGCTACGATACCTAGACATCTGCAGACGCTATTTCCTAGCAAGGAAGTGTCGCATTTACATTCAATTGAAGGGTGTACGAGGAATACATGATACTTCGCAAATCATATTATATCTTACCATTGAAACATAGAAATGAGATGCGATATCGCGTTTTAAGAAGCATTAGAACTCTATTGCTACGATACCTAGACATCTACAGACGCTATTTCCTAGCAAGGAAGTGTTCGCATTTACATTCATTTGAAGTGTAGACGAGGAATACATGATACTTCGCAAATCATATTATTTCTTACCATGAAACATAGAAATGAGATGCGATATCGCGTTTTAAGAATCATAAGAACTCTATTGCTACGATACGTAGACATCTGCAAACGCTATTTCCTAGCGAGGAAGTGTCGCATTTACATTCATTTGAAGTGTAGACGAGGAATACAAGATACATCGCAAATCATATTATATCTTACCATGAAACATAGAAATGAGATGCGATATCGCGTTTTAAGCATCATAAGAACTCTATTGCTACGATACGCAGACATCTGCAAACGCTAATTCCTTGCAAGGAAGTGTCGCATTTACATTCAATTGAATCGTAGACAAGGAATGCATAACACTTCGCAATGAATATTATATCTTATCAGGAAACATAGATATGAGATGCAATATCTCGTTTTAAGAAGCATTTCAACTCTATTGCTTCGATACGTAGACATCTGCAAACGCTATTTCCTAGCAAGGAAGTGTCGCATTTACATTCATTTGAAGTGTAGGCGAGGAATACGTGACACTTCGCAAATCATATTATATCTTACCATGAAACATAGAAATGAGATGCGATATCGCGTTTTAAGAAGCATTAGAACTCTATTGCTACGATACCTAGACATCTGCAGACGCTATTTCCTAGCAGGGAAGTATCGCATTTACATTCATATGTAGTGTAGACGAGAAATACATGACACTTCGCAAATTATGTTATATCTTACCATGAAACATAGAAATGAGATGCGATATCGCGTTTTAAGAAGCATTAGAACACTACTGCTACGATACCTAGACATCTGCAGACCGCTATTTCCTAGCAAGAAGTGTCGCATTTACATTCAATTGGAGGGTGTACGAGGAATACATGATACTTCGCAAATCATATTATATCTTACCATGAAACATAGAAATGAGATGCGATATCGCGTTTTAAGAAGCATTAGAACTCTATTGCTACGATACCTAGACATCTACAGACGCTATTTCCTAGCAAGGAAGTGTCGCATTTACATTCATTTGAAGTGTAGACGAGGAATACTTGATTCTTCGCAAATCATATTATTTCTTACATGAAACATAGAAATGAGATGCGATATCGCGTTTTAAGAATCATAAGAACTCTATTGCTACGATACGTAGACATCTGCAAACGCTATTTCCTAGCGAGGAAGTGTCGCATTTACATTCATTTGAAGTGTAGACGAGGAATACAAGATACATCGCAAATCATATTATATCTTACCATGAAACATAGAAATGAGATGCGATATCGCGTTTTAAGCATCATAAGAACTCTATTGCTACGATACGCAGACATCTGCAAACGCTATTTCCTTGCAAGGAAGTGTCGCATTTACATTCATTTGAATCGTAGACAAGGAATGCATAACACTTCGCAATGAATATTATATCTTATCAGGAAACATAGATATGAGATGCAATATCTCGTTTTAAGAAGCATTTGAACTCTATTGCTTCGATACGTAGACATCTGCAAACGCTATTTCCTAGCAAGGAAGTGTCGCATTTACATTCATTTGAAGTGTAGGCGAGGAATACGTGACACTTCGCAAATCATATTATATCTTACCATGAAACATAGAAATGAGGTGCGATATCGCGTTTTAAGAAGCATTAGAACACTATTGCTACGATACCTAGACATCTGCAGACGCTATTTCCTAGCAAGGAAGTATCGCATTTACATTCATTTGTAGTGTAGACGAGGAATACATGACATTTCGCAAATCATGTTATATCTTACCATGAAACATAGAAATGAGATGCGATATCGCGTTTTAAGAAGACATTAGAACTCTATTGCTACGATACGTAGACATCTGCAAACGCTATTTCCTTGCAAGGAAGTGTCGCATTTACATTCATTTGAAGTGTAGACGAGGAATACATGATACTTCGCAAATCATATTAATCTTACCATGAAACATAGAAATGAGATGCGATATCGCGTTTTAAGAATCATAAGAACTCTATTGCTACGATACCTAGACATCTGCAACGCTATTTCCTCGCAAGGAAGTGTCGCATTACATTCATTTGAATCGTAGACGAGGAATGCATAACACATCGCAATGAATAATATATCTTATCAGGAAACATAGATATGAGATGCAATATCTCGTTTTAAGAAGCATTTGAACTCTATTGCTTCGATACGTAGACATCTGCAAACGCTATTTCCTAGCAAGGAAGTATCGCATTTACATTCATTTGAAAGTGTAGACGAGGAATACATAATACTTCGCAAATCATATTATATCTTACCATGAAACATAGAAATGAGATGCGACATCGCGTTCTAAGAAGCATTAGAACACTACTGCTACGACAGGTAGACATTTGCAAACGCTATTTCCTTGCAAGGAAGTGTCGCATTTACATTCATTTGAAGGTGTAGACGAGGAATACATAACACTTCGGCAAATCATATTATATCTTACCATGAAACATAGAAATGAGATGCGATATCGCGTTTTAAGAATCATAGGAACTCTATTGCTACGATACGTAGACATCTGCAAACGCTATTCCTTGCAAGGAAGTGTCGCATTTACATCATTTGAATCGTAGACGAGGAATGCATAACACATCGCAATGAATATATCTTATCAGGAAATATAGATATGAGATGGCAATATCTCGTTTTAAGAAGCATTTGAACTCTATTGCTTCGATACGTAGACATCTGCAAACGCTATTTCCTAGCGAGGAGTATCGCATTCACATTCATTTGAAGTGTAGACCAGGAATACATAACACTTCGCAAATCATGTTATATCTTACCATGAACATAGAAATGAGATGCAATATCGCGTTTAAGAATCATATGAACTCTATTGCTACGAGTCGTAGACATCTGCAATCGCTATTTCCTTGCAAGGAAAGTGTCGCATTTACATTCATTTGAAGTGTAGACGAGGAATACATAACACTTCTCAAATCATATTATATTTTACCATGAAACATAGAAATGAGATGCGATATCGCGTTTTAAGAAGCATTAGAACTCTATTGCTACGATACCTAGTCATCTGCAGACGCTATTTCCTAGCAAGGAAGTGTCGCATTTACATTCATTTGAAGTGTAGACGAGGAATACATGATACTTCGCAAATCATATTATATCTTACCATGAAACTGAGAAATGAGATGCGATATCGCGTTTAAGAATCATAAGAACTCTATTGCTACGATACGTAGACATCTGCAAACGCTATTTCCCTTGCAAGGAAGTGTCGCATTTTACATTCATTTGAATCGTAGACGAGGAATGCATAACACGTCGAAATGAATATTATATCTTATCAGGAAACATAGATATGAGATGCAATATCTCGTTTTAAGAAGCATTTGAACTCTATTGTTTTCGATACGTAGACATCTGCAAACGCTATTTCCTAGCAATGAAGTGTCGCATTTACATTCATTTGAAGTGTAGGCGAGTAATACGTGACACTTCGCAAATCATATTATATCTTACCATGAAACATAGAAATGAGAATCGATATCGCGTTTTAAGAAGCATTAGAAAGCTATTGCTACGATACGTAGACATCTGCAAATGCTATTTCCTGGCGAGGAAGTATCGCATTCACATTCATTTGAAGTGTAGACAAGGGAATACATGATACTTCGCAAATCATATTATATCTTACCATGAAACATAGAAATGAGATGCGATATCGCGTTTTAAGAATCATAAGAACTCTATTGCTACGATACGTAGACATCTGCAAACGCTATTTCCTTGCAAGGAAGTGTCGCCTTTACATTCATTTGAATCGTAGACGAGGAATGCATAAACACTTCGCAATGAATATTATATTTTACCATGAAACATAGAAATGAGATGCGATATCGCGTTTTAAGAATCATAAGAACTCTATTGCTACGATACGTAGACATCTGCAAACGCTATTTCCTTGCAAGGAAGTGTCGCATTTACATTCATTTGAATCGTAGACGAGGAATGCATAACACTTCGAAATGAATATTATATCTTATCAGGAAACATAAATATGAGATGCAATATCTCGTTTTTAAGAAGCATTTGAACTCTATTGCTTCGATGCGTAGACGTCTGCAAACGCTATTTCCTAGCAAGGAAGTGTCGCATTACATTCATTTGAAGTGTAGGCGAGGAATACGTGACACCTTCGCAAATCATATTATATCTTACCATGAACATAGAAATGAGATGCGATATCGCGTTTAAGAAGCATTAGAACTCTATTGCTACGATACCTAGACATCTGCAGACGCTATTTCCTAGCAGGGAAGTATCGCATTTACATTCATATGTAGTTGTAGACGAGAAATACATGACACTCTCGCAAATCATGTTATATCTTACCATGAAACATAGAAATGAGATGCGATATCGCGTTTTAAGAAGCATTAGAACACTACTGCTACGATACCTAGACATCTGCAGACGCTATTTCCAGCAAGGAAGTGTCGCATTTACATTCAATTGAAGGGTGTACGAGGAATACATGATACTTCGCAAATCATATTATATCTTACCATGAAACATAGAAATGAGATGCGATATCGCGTTTTAAGAAGCATTAGAACTCTATTGCTACGATACTAGACAATCTACAGACGCTATTTCCTAGCAAGGAAGTGTCGCATTTACATTCATTTGAAGTGTAGACGAGGAATACATGATTCTTCGCAAATCATATTATTTCTTACCATGAAACATAGAAATGAGATGCGATATCGCGTTTTAAGAATCATAAGAACTCTATTGCTACGATACGTAGACATCTGCAAACGCTATTTCCTAGCGAGGAAGTGTCGCATTTACATTCATTTGAAGTGTAGACGAGGAATACAAGATACATCGCAAATCATATTATATCTTACCATGAAACATAGAAATGAGATGGCGATATCGCGTTTTAAGCATCATAAGAACTCTATTGCTACGATACGCAGACATCTGCAAACGCTATTTCCTTGCAAGGAAGTGTCGCATTTACATTCATTTGAATCGTAGACAAGGAATGCATAACACTTCGCAATGAATATTATATCTTATCAGGAAACATAGATATGAGATGCAATATCTCGTTTTAAGAAGCATTTGAACTCTATTGCTTCGATACGTAGACATCTGCAAACGCTATTTCCTAGCGAGGAAGTATCGCATTCACATTCATTTGAAGTGTAGACCAGGAATACATAACACTTCGCAAATCATGTTATATCTTACCATGAAACATAGAAATGAGATGCAATATCGCGTTTTAAGAATCATATGAACTCTATTGCTACGAGTCGTAGACATCTGCAATCGCTATTTCCTTGCAAGGAAGTGTCGCATTTACATTCATTTGAAGTGTAGACGAGGAATACATAACACTTCTCAATCATATTATATTTTACCATGAAACATAGAAATGAGATGCGATATCGCGTTTTAAGAAGCATTAGAACTCTATTGCTACGATACCTAGACATCTGCAGACGCTATTTCCTTGCAAGGAAGTGTCGCATTTACATTCATTTGAAGTGTAGACGAGGAATACATGATACTTCGCAAATCATATTATATCTTACCATGAAACAGAGAAATGAGATGCGATATCGCGTTTTAAGAATCATAAGAACTCTATTGCTACGATACGTAGACATCTGCAAACGCTATTTCCTTGCAAGGAAGTGTCGCATTTACATTCATTTGAATCGTAGACGAGGAATGCATAACACGTCGAAATGAATATTATATCTTATCAGGAAACATAGATATGAGATGCAATATCTCGTTTTAAGAAGCATTTGAACTCTATTGTTTCGATACGTAGACATCCTGCAAACGCTATTTTCCTAGCAAGGAAGTGTCGCATTTACATTCATTTGAAGTGTAGGCGAGTAATACGTGACACTTCGCAAATCATATTATATCTTACCATGAAACATAGAAATGAGAATCGATATCGCGTTTTAAGAAGCATTAGAAAGCTATTGCTACGATACGTAGACATCTGCAAATGCTATTTCCTGGCGAGGAAGTATCGCATTCACATTCATTTGAAGTGTAGACAAGGAATACATGATACTTCGCAAATCATATTATATCTTACCATGAAGCATAGAAATGAGATGCGATATCGCGTTTTAAGAATCATAAGAACTCTATTGCTACGATACGTAGACATCTGCAAACGCTATTTCCTTGCAAGGAAGTGTCGCATTTACATTCATTTGAATCGTAGACGAGGAATGCATAACACTTCGCAATGAATATTATATTTTACCATGAAACATAGAAATGAGATGCGATATCGCGTTTTAAGAATCATAAGAACTCTATTGCTACGATACGTAGACATCTGCAAACGCTATTTCCTTGCAAGAAGTGTCGCATTTACATTCATTTGAATCGTAGACGAGGAATGCATAACACTTCGAAATGAATATTATATCTTATCAGGAAACATAAATATGAGATGCAATATCTCGTTTTAAGAAGCATTTGAACTCTATTGCTTCGATGCGTAGACGCTCTGCAAACGCTATTCCTAGCAAGGAAGTGTCGCATTTACATTCATTTGAAGTGTAGGCGAGGAATACGTGACACTTCGCAAATCATATTATATCTTACCATGAACATAGAAAATGAGATGCGATATCGCGTTTTAAGAAGCATTAGAACTCTATTGCTACGATACCTAGACATCTGCAGACGCTATTTCCTAGCAGGGAAGTATCGCATTTACATTCATATGTAGTGTAGACGAGGAATACATGACACTTCGCAAATCATGTTATATCTTACCATGATACATAGAAATGAGATGCGATATCGCGTTTTAAGAAGCATTAGAACACTATTGCTACGATACCTAGACATCTGCAGACGCTATTGCCTAGCAAGGAAGTGTCGCATTTACATTCAATTGAAGGGTGTACGAGGAATACATGATACTTCGCAATCATATTATATCTTACCATGAAACATAGAAATGAGATGCGATATCGCGTTTTAAGAAGCATTAGAAACTCTATTGCTACGATACCTAGACATCTACAGGACCGCTATTTCCTAGCAAGGAAGTGTCGCATTTACATTCATTTGAAGTGTAGACGAGGAATACATGATACTTCGCAAATCATATTATTTCTTACCATGAAAACATAGAAATGAGATGCGATATCGCGTTTCAAGAATCATAAGAACTATATTGCTACGATACGTAGACATCTGCAAACGCTATTTCCTAGCGAGAAGTGTCGCATTTACATTCATTTGAAGTGTAGACGAGGAATACAAGATACATCGCAAATCATATTATATCTTACCATGAAACATAGAAATGAGATGCGATATCGGCGTTTTAAGCATCATAAGAACTCTATTGCTACGATACGCAGACATCTGCAAACGCTATTTTCCTTGCAAGGAAGTGTCGCATTTACATTCATTTGAATCGTAGACAAGGAATGCATAACACTTCGCAATGAATATTATATCTTATCAGGAAACATAGATATGAGATGCAATATCTCGTTTTAAGAAGCATTTGAACTCTATTGCTTCGATAAGTAGACATCTGCCAACGCTATTTCCTAGCAAGGAAGTGTCGCATTTACATTCATTTGAAGTGTAGGCGAGGAATACGTGACACTTCGCAAATCATATTATATCTTACCATGAAACATAGAAATGAGGTGCGATATCGCGTTTTAAGAAGCATTAGAACACTATTGCTACGATACCTAGACATCTGCAGACGCTATTTCCTAGCAAGGAAGTATCGCATTTGCATTCATTTGTAGTGTAGACGAGGAATACATGACAATTCGCAATCATGTTATATCTTACCATGAAACATAGAAATGAGATGCGATATCGCGTTTTAAGAAGACATTAGAACTCTATTGGCTACGATACGTAGACATCTGCAAACGCTATTTCCTTGCAAGGAAGTGTCGCATTTACATTCATTTGAAGTGTAGACGAGGAATACATAACACTTCGCAAATCATATATATCTTACCATGAACGTAGAATTGAGATGCGATATCGCGTTTTAAGAAGCATTAGAACTCTATTGCTACGATACCTAGATTATCTGCAGACGCTATTTCCTAGCAAGGAAGTGTCGCATTTACATTCATTTGAAGTGTAGACGAGGAATACATGATAACTTCGCAAATCATATTATATCTTACATGAAACATAGAAATGAGATGCGATATCGCGTTTAAGAATCATAAGAACTCTATTGCTACGATACCTAGACATCTGCAAACGCTATTTCCTCGCAAGGAAGTGTCGCATTTACATTCATTTGAATCGTAGACGAGGAATGCATAACACATCGCAATGAATAATATATCTTATCAGGAAACATAGATATGAGATGCAATATCTCGTTTTAAGAAGCATTTGAACTCTATTGCTTCGATACGTAGACATCTGCAAACGCTATTTCCTTGCAACGAAGTGTCGCATTTACATTCATTTGAAGTGTAGACGAGGAATACATAACACTTCGCAAATCATATTATATCTTACCATGGAACATAGAAATGAGATGCGACATCGCGTTCTAAGAAGCATTAGAACACTACTGCTACGATAGGTAGACATTTGCAAACGCTATTTCCTTGCAAGGAAGTGTCGCATTTACATTCATTTGAAGTGTAGACGAGGAATACATATCACTTCGCAAATCATATTATATCTTACCATGAAACTTAGAATGAGATGCGAATCGCGTTTTAAGAATCATAGGAACTCTATTGCTACGATACGTAGACAATCTGCAATCGCTATTTCCTTGCAAGGAAGTGTCGCACTTACATTCATTTTGAAGTGTAGACGAGGAATACATAACACTTCGCAAATCATATTATATCTTACCATGAAACATAGAAATGAGATGCGATATCGCGTTTTAAGCATCATAAGAACTCTATTGCTACGAGACGTAGACATCTGCAATCGCTATTTCCTTGCAAGGAAGTGTCGCATTTACATTCATTTGAAGTGTAGACGAGGAATACATAACACTTCGCAAATCATGTTATTTCTTACCATGAAACATAGAAATAAGATGCGATATCGCGTTTTAAGAATCATATGAACTCTATTGCTACGATACCTAGACATCTGCAGACGCTATTTCCTAGCAAGGAAGTGTCGCATTAACATTCATTTGAAGTGTAGACGAGGAATACATGATACTTCGCAAATCATATTATATCTTATCATGAACATAGAAATGAGATGCGATATCGCGTTTTAAGAATCATAAGAACTCTATTGCTACGATACCTCGACATCTGCAAACGCTATTTCCTCGCAAGGAAGTGTCGCATTTACATTCATTTGAATCGTAGACAAGCAATACATAACACTTCGCAAATCATGTTATATCTTACCATGAAACATAGAAATGAGATGCGATATCGTGTTTTAAGAATCATATGAACTCTATGCTACGAGACGTAGACATCTGCAATCGCTATATCCTTGCAAGAAGTGTCGCATTTACATTCATTGAAGTGTAGACGAG